>NC_084755.1:2628669-2651169 GCF_033978785.1 Entelurus aequoreus
TTTAGAGGTCACGGTTCGGTTCATTTTCGGTACAGTAAGAAAACAACAAAATATAAATTTTTGGGTTATTTATTTACCAAATTTGCAAAATCTTCCACCAAAAATATTTTTCTTGCTGTAATATTTGATGTGAAGTAATGGGAACCTTGGATAGGTCAATAATTCATAATAACATTGATTTTGATTCAATATTATGTTTTGAGCAATGACAGTTTGAAAGAAAAAAAAACCAGCTTTGTTTTATTAGTCAACATTGCAACTTTTTCTAAATGACATTTAACCTTTAAGCTTTTTTATTTCACTTTTGTTATGTTTTTGTTTATTTGAATAGTATTTTTAGAATGTGCCGTGGGCCTTTAAAACATTAGCTGTGGGCCGCAAATGGCCTCCGGGGCACACTTTTGACACCCCTGCTATAGATAATAAAACATTAAATGTGATAAATCTATGGATAAAAAGCAGAGCCTGGCGACGCATGCGCGTTTATCATAACTCTCTCTCTCTCTCTGTCTCTGCCCCTCCCTCACCAATGCTGCTGTTTGTTTTGTTTTTAACCCCTTCTTAACCCTGAACGTACATTGAAAATACACGCAACCCTAACTCAAAATGCCGGACATTTAAGAAACTCCGCCCTGACAGCGCCGCAAAAGAGGACATGTCCGGTGAAAAGAGGACGTATGGTCAGTCTATCCTAGCCCGTTAGCTGCTAGCATGCCGTGTGTTGTGCCTCGCTGTGCATTGTTTACACAACGTGCGTTACGCTACTTAATATGTCCGTGTGGAAACTCGTTCAGTACACCTCTGAACTAGGGATGTCCGATAATATCGGCCTGCCGATATTATCGGCCGATAAATGCGTTAAAATGTAATACCGGAAATTATCGGTATCGTTTTTTTTTATTATCGGTATCGTTTTTTTTTAGTTTTTTTTATTTAATTAAATCAACATAAAAAACACAAGATACACTTACAATTAATGCACCAACCCAAAAAACCCCCCTCCTCATTCACACAAAAGGGTTGTTTCTTTCTGTTATTAATATTCTGGTTCCTACATTATATATCAATATATATCAATACAGTCTGCAAGGGATACAGTCCGTAAGCACACATGATTGTGCGTGCTGCTGCTCCACTAATAGTACTAACCTTTAACAGTTAATGTTACTCATTTTCATTAATTACTAGTTTCTATGTAACTGTTTTTATATTGTTTTACTTTCTTTTTTTATTCAAGAAAATGTTTTTAATTTATCTTATTTTATAATTTTTTTTTAAAAGTACCTTATCTTCACCATACATGGTTGTCCAAATTAGACATAATAATGTGTTAATTCCACGACTGTATATATCGGTATCGGTTGATATCGGTATCGGTAATTAAAGAGTTGGACAATATCGGAATATCGGATGTCGGCAAAAAGCCATTATCGGACATCCCTACTCTGAACCGAACCGGAACCCCCGAACCGGAACCCCCGTACCGAAACGGTTCAATACAAATACACGTACCGTTACACCCCGACTGTATATATAATATGTAAATATTACATATGTTATATTTTATATTGCTACTATGGTACATTTTTTGTCTACTTTATACCTTTTTGTTTTCGCCCTCTTTTTGTGCCCTTGTGTGCACGATCCTTTCCATCCTTATCCTTTCCATCCTTTGTAACTAAGCTACTGTGTGGAACAATTTCCCTTGTGGATCATTAAAGTTTGTCTAAATATTGTGGCTTCATCACGTCACATTTTTTGGGGGCTGGTGGCATCTAAATAGTCTATTCTACAGCCCTAAATTAGGGACCCCATCAAGTCATAAAAATGGGGTCCCATAGTAAATGTTAGGGCTCCCACTTTTTTGTAAGTGTTTTGAAAACAAATGATAATTGTAAGCATTATCCTGTTATATCTCACATTCTATATTGTTTTGGAAAGAGGTTGTCATAAACGTTACTTAATTCATTAAAAAAAATACCAAAGAAAACACATTTTTATGCATATTTAAATGTTTTCAGTTAGAAACATTCATTCACTTTCTTCTTTCCTTCATGGATCTAAATTTTACCACTGCCGCCCCAAAATCAGGACCACTGACACATCTCATCTCTGCATATTTTACTAGAGCACCCTTATGAGCATTACATGTATCAACATCAAGTACCTACTGTACTGTTTACTTGTTGAAATACCCTTTTTAGAGCTAATATCTACCTAAACGACCACTTTGTTGCTGCCAAAAATAGATTTGAATGGTATTCCAACAAGTAAACAGTACAGTAGGTACTTGATGTTGATACATGTAATGCTCATAAGGGTATTCTAGTAAAATATGCAGAGATGAGATGTGTCATTATCAATATATTACTTGAAATCAATTTTTGGCAGCAGCAAAGTGGTCGTTTGGGTAGATTTTAGCTTTGTAAAGGGTATTCCAACAAGTAAACAGTACAGTGGGTACTTGATGTTGATATATGTAATGCTCATAAAGGTATTCTGGTCAAATATGCGATGTGTAAACATCAAAATATTACGTCAAATCACTTTTTGTCAGGCAATATTTAAGTTTAAAGGCCTACTGAAATGAATTTTTTTTATTTAAACGGGAATAGCAGATCCATTCTATGTGTCATACTTGATCATTTCGCGATATTGCCATATTTTTGCTGAAAGGATTTAGTAGAGAAAATCGACGATAAAGTTCGCAACTTTTGCTCGCTGATAAAAAAAAAAGCCTTGCCTGTACCGGAAGTAGCGTGACGTCACAGGAGCTAGTATTCCTCACAATTCCCCGTTGTTTACAATGGAGCGAGAGAGATTCGGAGCGACAAAGCGACGATTACCCCATTAATTTGAGCAAGGGTGAAAGATTCGTGGATGAGGAACGTTAGAGTGAAGGACTAAAGAGGCAGTGATGGACGTATCTTTTTTCGCTCTGACCGTAACTTAGGTACAAGCTGGCTCATTGGATTCCACACTCTCTCCTTTTTCTATTGTGGATCACGGATTTGTATTTTAAACCACCTCGGATACTATATCCTCTTGAAAATGAGAGTCGAGCACGCGAAATGGACATTTAAAGTGACTTTTATCTCCACGACAATACATCAGTGACACACTTAGCTACTGAGCTAGCGTGATAGCATCGTTCCCAAATGAAGATAGAAACAAAAGAAATAAACCCCTGACTGGAAGGATAGACAGAAGATCAACAATACTATTAAACCATGTACATGTAACTACACGGTTAAAAATTCTCAGCCTGGTAAGGCTTAACTATGCTGTTGCTAACGACGCTAAGGCTAATTTAGCAACTTAGCAACCGGACCTCACAGAACTATGATAAAAACATTAGCGCTCCACCTACACCAGCCAGCCCTCATCTTCCCATCAACAGCCGTGCTCACCTGCGTTCCAGCGATCGACGGCGCGACGAAGGACTTCATCCGTGGGTTTGGCGGCAAGCATCGGCTAGACGTAGTAAGTAGTCCTTGTTGTGTTGCTGTAAGTATTGTACTTAGCCGCTAATACACCGATCCCACCTACAACGCTCTTCTTTGCAGCCTCCATTGTTCAATAAACAAATTGCAAAAGATTCACCAACACAGATGTCCAGAATACTGTGGAATTTTGTCGAAGAAAACAAGAGGTTTTTGTATCGGGTGCGATGGGGTCCAACCACTTCCGTGGATTTTCTGACGTCACGCGCATAAATCATATCCAAAGGAGTTTTTCAACCGGAAGTGTGGCGGGAATTTTAAAATGTCACTTTATAAGTTAACCCGGCCGTATTGGCATGTGTTGCAATGTTAAGATTTCATCATTGATATATAAACTATCAGACTGCGTGGTCGCTAGTAGTGGCTTTCAGTAGGCCTTTAAGACTTTGGCACAGTATTGTTTATAATGTAAGATGGGACATGTTATTGACAAGTGATTTGTCTCCACTTTGCAGCAATAACATGTTTTTAGTATTTTAATGAGAACGTTTGTCCATTCATGCAGAGGAGTGTTGCGTTCAATGATGCAAGCGTTCTCTTCTCAGGGAGCTGTGCGACGAGGCCATGCGTCACTCGGTGAGCTCCGCCTCCAGCCTCGAGAGCCACGCCCCCTCCGAGAGCAACGGCGGCCAGTCGCAATACGTGCGCGGGTGGGAGGAGCAGCAGAAGGTGCTGGCCCTGGAGCAGCTGTGCGGCGTGTTCAGGGTGGACCTGGGCCACATGAGGTCACTGCGTCTGTTCTTCAGGTCAGCCGGGGAATATGCAACAACAAGTCAGCAGAGAAATAGCTGCTGTCCTCTGCTCTTCCTGTTGCAGTGACGAGGCATGCACCAGTGGCCAGCTGGTGATAGCCAGCAGAGAGAGCCAGTACAAGATCCTCCACTTCCACCACGCTGGCCTGGACAAGCTGGCTGAGGTTTTCCAGCAATGGAAGTGCTGCAGGGAGACTCAGCTCAAAGACCAGGTGGCCTTCTTAAACTCTTTAGTTCAGACAACAGAGAAAACATGACATGGAGAGAAAGAAAAATCCAGGCAAAATGCGATAAATGCTCTAATTATCATTGGGGTGTTTATTTACTCAACCACAAGCAGGACAGAGTGTGAATTGGAAGCAGGTGTTCACTGAGAAAGTGTTATTTTCTTTATGTATGAACAATGAATTATCATTTTTAACCTTAATAATGATTTGGAGTACATGAAGTGGAAAAGAAAGCTTTAAAGACATGGTCGTTTAAAGACATAGTCATTTTAAAGGCCTAGTGAAAGCCACTACTACCAACCACACAGTCTGATAGTTTATATATCAATGATGAAATCTTAACATTGCAACACATGCCAATACGGCCGGGTTAACTTACAAAGTGACATTTTAAAATTCCCGCCACACTTCCGGTTGAAAAACTCCTTTGGATATGATTTATGCGTGTGAAGTCACAAAATCCACGGAAGTGGTTGGACCCCATCGCACCCGATACAAAAACCTCTTGTTTTCTTCGACAAAATTCCACAGTATTCTGGACATCTGTGTTGGTGAATCTTTTGCAATTTGTTTAATGAACAATGGAGGCTGCAAAGAAGAACGTTGTAGGTGGGATCGATCGGTGTATTAGCGGCTAAATACAATACTTACAGCAACACAACAAGGACTACTTACTACGCCTAGCCGATGCTTGCCGCCAAACCCACGGATGAAGTCCTTCGTCGCGCCGTTGATCGCTGGAACGCAGGTGAGCACGGGTGTTGATGGGAAGATGAGGGCTGGCTGGCTAATGTTTTTATCATAGTTCTGTGAGGTCCAGTTGCTAAGTTGCTAAATTAGCCTTAGCGTCGTTAGCAACAGCATTGTTAAGCCTTACCAGGCTGAGAATTTTTAACCGTGTAGTTACATGTCCATGGTTTAATAGTATTGTTGATCTTCTGTCTATCCTTCCAGTCAGGGGTTTATTTATTTTGTTTCTATCTGCATTTGAGAACGATGCTATCACGTTAGCTCAGTAGCTAAGTAGCTAAGTGTGTCACTGATGTATTGTCGTGGAGATAAAAGTCACTTTAAATGTCCATTTCGCGTGCTCGACTCTCATTTTCAAGAGGATATAGTATCCGAGGTGGTTTAAAATACAAATCTGTGATCTACAATAGAAAAAAGAGAGAGTGTGGAATCCAATGAGCCAGCTTGTACCTAAGTTACGGTCAGAGCGAAAAAAGATGCGTCCTGCACTGCCTCTCTAGTCCTTCACTCTAACGTTCCTCATCCACGAATCTTTCATCCTCGCTCAAATTAATGGGGTCATCGTCGCTTTGTCGCTCCGAATCTCTCTCGCTCCATTGTAAACAACGGGGAATTGTGAGGAATACTAGCTCCTGTGACGTCACGCTACTTCCGGTACAGGCAAGGCTTTTTTTTATCAGCGAGCAAAAGTTGCGAACTTTATCGTCGATGTTCTCTACTAAATCCTTTCAGCAAAAATATGGCAATATCGCGAAATGATCAAGTATGACACATAGAATGGATCTGCTATTCCCGTTTAAATAAAAAAAATTCATTTCAGTAGGCCTTTAAGACGTGGTCATTTTAAGACATGGTCGTTTTAAGACGTGGTCCTTTAAAGACGTGGTCGTTTTAAGACGTGGACGTTTAAAGACGTGGTCGTTTTAAGACGTGGACGTTTAAAGACGTGGACGTTTAAAGACGTGGACGTTTAAAGACGTGGACGTTTAAAGACGTGGTCGTTTAAAGACGTGGTCATTTTAAGACGTGGACGTTTAAAGACGTGGTCGTTTAAAGACGTGGTCGTTTAAAGACGTGGTCGTTTAAAGACGTGGTCGTTTTAAGACGTGGACGTTTAAAGACGTGGACGTTTAAAGACGTGGACGTTTAAAGACGTGGACGTTTAAAGACATGGCTGTTTAAAGACGTGGACGTTTAAATACATGGTTGTTTAAAGACGTGGTCGTTTTAAGACGTGGTCGTTTTAAGACGTGGACGTTTAAAGACGTGGTCGTTTAAAGACGTGGTCGTTTTAAGACGTGGACGTTTAAAGACGTGGTCGTTTAAAGACGTGGTCGTTTTAAGACGTGGACGTTTAAAGACGTGGTTGTTTAAAGACGTGGTCGTTTTAAGACGTGGTCGTTTAAAGACGTGGTCGTTTAAAGACGTGGTGGTTTTAAGACGTGGACGTTTAAAGACATGGTTGTTTAAAGACGTGGTCGTTTTAAGACGTGGACGTTTAAAGACGTGGTCGTTTTAAGACGTGGACGTTTAAAGACATGGTTGTTTAAAGACGTGGTCGTTTTAAGACGTGGACGTTTAAAGACGTGGTCGTTTTAAGACGTGGACGTTTAAAGACGTGGTCGTTTTAAGACGTGGACGTTTAAAGACGTGGTCGTTTAAAGACGTGGTCGTTTAAAGACGTGGACGTTTAAAGACGTGGACGTTTAAAGACGTGGTCGTTTTAAGACGTGGACGTTTAAAGACGTGGTCGTTTTAAGACGTGGACGTTTAAAGACGTGGTCGTTTAAAGACGTGGACGTTTAAAGACGTGGACGTTTAAAGACATGGTTGTTTAAAGACGTGGTCGTTTTAAGACGTGGACGTTTAAAGACATGGTTGTTTAAAGACGTGGTCGTTTTAAGACGTGGACGTTTAAAGACGTGGACGTTTAAAGACATGGTTGTTTAAAGACGTGGTCGTTTTAAGACGTGGACGTTTAAAGACATGGTTGTTTAAAGACGTGGTCGTTTTAAGACGTGGACGTTTAAAGACATGGTTGTTTAAAGACGTGGTCGTTTTAAGACGTGGACGTTTAAAGACGTGGTTGTTTAAAGACGTGGTTGTTTAAAGACGTGGTCGTTTTAAGACGTGGACGTTTAAAGACGTGGTCGTTTTAAGACGTGGTCGTTTAAAGACGTGGACGTTTAAAGACGTGGACGTTTAAAGACGTGGTCGTTTTAAGACGTGGACGTTTAAAGACGTGGTCGTTTTAAGACGTGGTCGTTTAAAGACATGGTTGTTTAAAGACGTGGTTGTTTAAAGACGTGGTCGTTTAAAGACGTGGACGTTTAAAGACGTGGTCGTTTAAAGACGTGGACGTTTAAAGACATGGTTGTTTAAAGACGTGGTCGTTTTAAGACGTGGACGTTTAAAGACATGGTTGTTTAAAGACGTGGTCGTTTTAAGACGTGGACGTTTAAAGACATGGTTGTTTAAAGACGTGGTCGTTTTAAGACGTGGACGTTTAAAGACGTGGTCGTTTAAAGACGTGGACGTTTAAAGACGTGGTCGTTTAAAGACGTGGTCGTTTTAAGACGTGGACGTTTAAAGACGTGGTCGTTTAAAGACGTGGTCGTTTTAAGACGTGGACGTTTAAAGACGTGGTCGTTTAAAGACGTGGTCGTTTTAAGACGTGGTCGTTTAAAGACGTGGTCGTTTAAAGACGTGGTCGTTTTAAGACGTGGACGTTTAAAGACGTGGTCGTTTTAAGACGTGGACGTTTAAAGACGTGGTCGTTTAAAGACGTGGTCGTTTTAAGACGTGGACGTTTAAAGACGTGGTCGTTTAAAGACGTGGTCGTTTTAAGACGTGGTCGTTTTAAGACGTGGACGTTTAAAGACGTGGTCGTTTTAAGACGTGGACGTTTAAAGACGTGGACGTTTAAAGACGTGGACGTTTAAAGACGTGGACGTTTAAAGACGTGGTCGTTTAAAGACGTGGTCGTTTTAAGACGTGGACGTTTAAAGACGTGGACGTTTAAAGACGTGGACGTTTTAAGACGTGGTCGTTTAAAGACGTGGTCGTTTAAAGACGTGGACGTTTTAAGACGTGGTCGTTTTAAGACGTGGACGTTTAAAGACGTGGTCGTTTAAAGACGTGGTCGTTTAAAGACGTGGACGTTTAAAGACGTGGTCGTTTAAAGACGTGGACGTTTAAAGACGTGGTCGTTTAAAGACGTGGACGTTTAAAGACGTGGTCGTTTTAAGACGTGGACGTTTAAAGACGTGGTCGTTTAAAGACGTGGTCGTTTTAAGACGTGGTCGTTTTAAGACGTGGACGTTTAAAGACGTGGTCGTTTTAAGACGTGGACGTTTAAAGACGTGGTCGTTTAAAGACGTGGTCGTTTAAAGACGTGGTCGTTTAAAGACGTGGTCGTTTTAAGACGTGGTCGTTTAAAGACGTGGTCGTTTTAAGACGTGGTCGTTTTAAGACGTGGACGTTTAAAGACGTGGTCGTTTAAAGACGTGGACGTTTAAAGACGTGGTCGTTTAAAGACGTGGACGTTTAAAGACGTGGTCGTTTAAAGACGTGGTCGTTTTAAGACGTGGACGTTTAAAGACGTGGTCGTTTAAAGACGTGGTCGTTTTAAGACGTGGACGTTTAAAGACGTGGTCGTTTAAAGACGTGGTCGTTTTAAGACGTGGTCGTTTAAAGACGTGGTCGTTTAAAGACGTGGTCGTTTTAAGACGTGGACGTTTAAAGACGTGGTCGTTTTAAGACGTGGACGTTTAAAGACGTGGTCGTTTAAAGACGTGGTCGTTTTAAGACGTGGACGTTTAAAGACGTGGTCGTTTAAAGACGTGGTCGTTTTAAGACGTGGTCGTTTTAAGACGTGGACGTTTAAAGACGTGGTCGTTTTAAGACGTGGACGTTTAAAGACGTGGTCGTTTAAAGACGTGGTCGTTTTAAGACGTGGACGTTTAAAGACGTGGTCGTTTAAAGACGTGGTCGTTTTAAGACGTGGTCGTTTTAAGACGTGGACGTTTAAAGACGTGGTCGTTTTAAGACGTGGACGTTTAAAGACGTGGTCGTTTAAAGACGTGGTCGTTTAAAGACGTGGTCGTTTAAAGACGTGGTCGTTTTAAGACGTGGTCGTTTAAAGACGTGGTCGTTTTAAGACGTGGTCGTTTTAAGACGTGGACGTTTAAAGACGTGGTCGTTTAAAGACGTGGTCGTTTAAAGACGTGGTCGTTTAAAGACGTGGTCGTTTTAAGACGTGGACGTTTAAAGACGTGGTTGTTTTAAGACGTGGACGTTTAAAGACGTGGACGTTTAAAGACGTGGACGTTTAAAGACGTGGTCGTTTAAAGACGTGGTCGTTTAAAGACGTGGACGTTTAAAGACGTGGACGTTTAAAGACGTGGACGTTTAAAGACGTGGTCGTTTAAAGACGTGGTCGTTTAAAGACGTGGACGTTTAAAGACGTGGACGTTTAAAGACGTGGTCGTTTAAAGACGTGGTCGTTTAAAGACGTGGTCGTTTAAAGACGTGGTCGTTTTAAGACGTGGACGTTTAAAGACGTGGTTGTTTTAAGACGTGGACGTTTAAAGACGTGGACGTTTAAAGACGTGGACGTTTAAAGACGTGGTCGTTTAAAGACGTGGTCGTTTAAAGACGTGGACGTTTAAAGACGTGGACGTTTAAAGACGTGGACGTTTAAAGACGTGGTCGTTTAAAGACGTGGTCGTTTAAAGACGTGGACGTTTAAAGACGTGGACGTTTAAAGACGTGGTCGTTTAAAGACGTGGTCGTTTAAAGACGTGGACGTTTAAAGACGTGGACGTTTAAAGACGTGGACGTTTAAAGACGTGGTCGTTTAAAGACGTGGTCGTTTAAAGACGTGGTCGTTTAAAGACGTGGTCGTTTAAAGACGTGGTCGTTTAAAGACGTGGTCATTTAAGAACAAGTATACTGCACAGCAAACAGTAATAGCAAACTGCCCAGTCAGCATTATCACTGCTGATGAGTAGACTGTAGACAAAAGTGCAGCAAGTGTATCATGCACATACTTGCCAAACCACCCCATTTTCCCGGGAGACTCCCAAATTTCAGTGCCCCTCCCGAAAATCTCCCGGGGCAACCATTCGCCCGAATTTCTCCCGATTTTCACCCGGACAACATTATTACGGGCGTGCCGTGATGGCACTGCCTTCGGTGTCCTCTACAACATGTCGACGTGTCCGCTTTTTCACCATACAAACAGCGTGCCGGCCCAGCCGTATGTTGTATGCGGCTTCTGCATACACACGGCAGTGACTGCAAGACATACTTGGTCAACAGCCATACAGGTCACACTGAGGGTGGCCATATAAACAACTTTAACACTGTTACAAATATGCGCCACACTGTGAACCCACACCAAACAAGAATGACAAACACATTTCGGGAGAACATCCGCACCGTAACACAACATAAACACAACAGAACAAATACCCAGAACCCCTCGTAGCACTAACTCTTCCGGGCTACAATATACACCCCCGCTACCATCAACCCCCCCCAATACAATTAAAACCTTGCTGTGGTACGAAGCCTGCTTCATCAATTCTTCCATACTTGCGAGCGTCATTGACGTACTCCTTGCAAAGTTTTGTTTTGTAACTCTGCAGCGAACCCCTCGTTCTTTCCACGCTGGTCTGTTGTCTTTTAGGGACTCTCATTATGTTAGCAAAATGGACAAAACTTGTCAAAAGGTGAAACAAAAAGGCACACACGCTGAAGCCCTGAGAAGTGACGAGTAGTCTAATGGTCCGTAAATCAAAAAGTTTGCAAAAAAGGGGTTTGTAAATCGATGTTCCGCTGTACTATCTTGTGGATTCAACCTCTAAAGGCTTAGTGGCCACATGCGTGGACAGCACCTTTTAGCTCTTATTTCCAAAGTTGTGTACACTACTGAATTGGGGTCTTATGGCCACTTATGTGGACACTTATACTGACATCTGGTGGTGTCAGAAGGGTATAACATACAATGGAATTTTGGGAGAAAAAAGTGTAAAAATTAGAATTAGCATGTCACTAAACATGAAGTACACGTTAAAGTTAACTTATGGACTAAGTACATCATATCAAAAGATGATTCTTAGTTTTTCGGGTGCAATAAGCCCAAGTAGCAAAGAGAAATTAAAAAAAGCATGAAAACAAACAGCTTGGGCCTTAAAGGCCTACTGAAAGCCACTACTAGCGACCACGCAGTCTGATAGTTTATATATCAATGATGAAATCTTAACATTGCAACACATGCCAATACGGCCGGGTTAACTTATAAAGTGACATTTTAAATTTCCCGCTAAACTTCCGGTTGAAAACGTCTTTGTATTGTGACGTATGCGCGTGACGTCAATTGTTGAAACGGAAGTATTCGGACACATTGGATCCAATACAAAAAGCTCTGTTTTTATCGCAAAATTCCACAGTATTTTGGACATCTGTGTTGGTGAATCTTTTGCAATTTGTTTAATGAACAATGGAGACTGCAAAGAAGAAAGTTGTAGGGGGGATCGGTGTATTAGCGGCTGGCTGCAGCAACACAACCAGGAGGACTTGAGTTGGATAGCAGACGCGCTATCCGACGCTAGCCGCCGACCGCATCGATGATCGGGTGAAGTCCTTCGTTGCGCCGTCGATCGTTGGAACGCAGGTGAGCACGGGTGTTGATGAGCAGATGAGGGCTGGCGTAGGTGGATAGCTAATGTTTTTAGCATAGCTCTGACGAGGTCCCGTAGCTAAGTTAGCTTCAATGGCATCGTTAGCAACAGCATTGCTAGGCTTCGACAGGCGGCACAGCATTAACCGTGTGGTTACATGTCCAGAGTTTGGTAGTATTGTTGATCTTCTGTCTATCCTTCCAGTCAGGGGTTTATTTCTTTTGTTCCTATCTGCAGTTAAGATGCTATCACGTTAGCTCCGTAGCTAAAGTGCTTCACCGATGTATTGTCGTGGATATAAAAGTCACTGTGAATGTCCATTTTGCGTTCTCGACTCTCATTTTCAAGAGGATATAGTATCCGAGGTGGTTTAAAATACAAATCCGTGATCCACAATAGAAAAAGGAGAAAGGTACAAGGGCTCATTGGATTCCACACTAAGTTACGGTCAGAGCGAAAAAAGATGCGTCCTGCACTGCACTCTAGTCCTTCACTCTCACGTTCCTCATCCACAAATCTTTCATCCTGGCTCAAATTAATGGGGTAATCGTCGCTTTCTCGGTCCGAATCTCTCTCGCTGCTGGTGTAAACAATGGGGAAATGTGAGGAGCCTTTCAACCTGTGACGTCATGCTACTTCCGGTACAGGCAAGGCTTTTTTTTCATCAGCGACTAAAAGTTGCGAACTTTATCGTCGATGTTCTCTACTAAATCCTTTCAGCATCGCAAAATGATCAAGTATGACACATAGAATGGATCTGCTATCCCCGTTTAAATAAAAAAATGTCATTTCAGTAGGCCCTTAAGAGGTTAAAAAAGTCAGGAGGTTGCCTACAGCCACGGCTTTTAATGTCAATGTTTTTTGACCTGGGACTAATTAGCGACCCTAGCAGTTATACGACTATAATAGACTGGGCGGCTAAATGAGTCGATGGTATTAGTAGAGCATTTATTGTGTATAAAATGGGAGAAAAAAAAAATGGTATAAAGTCCATTGAGTCTTTTTTTTGGTTGATTTTCAACCACGCCATTCCATTGATCTCCTTCATCTCCATGCTTTGTTCACCTGTTCAGCTTGTCCTTCCCAACAAACATGTTGTGTCTTTCCTCCAAGGTGTCGGACGAGAAGTCCTGCATGCAGTTTTCCATCCAGAGGGCCATGCTGCCGTCGGCCGACAGCCACCCGGAGGAGAAGCTCTACCGGAGGCTGGACGTCACCACCTGGCTGCGGCACCTCAACTCCAGCGGCCAGGTGGAGGAGGAGTACAAGCTGCGCAAGGTAAAGTTGGCTTGGGTTTATGGAATGTTCACGTCCGTATAAAAAGGTGGTGTTGACCCTGAGCTTGACGGGGGCACTCCCGTACTGCATTGTAGCCACCTGTCAGTCACAGAGCGCTGCCTCTATAAAGCCTTTCCACCCTTGCAACCTCCTCAATGTGACAATAAACACGTCCAAGTGGGAGCTCTTACTGCAGTCATAAATCAGGCATAGGCCTCCTACTGGCGAGCATGGTTACTGCATTCTGTATCAATCACTGTCATCACTATCACCAACTCCCCCCGAAATGACTCGCACTCTGAAAGTACATCTTCAGAGTTTCTCTTGGCGGCTGCTGACACACGCTGAGTCATTTCAGACTTCTGGGATTGACTCACTTAACCGTTTTTTTGTTGTGTTTTTTTACTGCAATGACTCAGACGTCGTTCACACGTGGGTTTTTTTTTCTCAGTAAACAGAACGCTGCAGTTTCTTGGGTGTCAAGGGGTTCACTGCAAAAAGTCAGTGTTCAAAAACAAGGAAAAACAAAACAAAAATGAGCTAGAAATTCAATAGGGTCCTCTGTCCCAAAGGGACATTCGGTCCCTAAAAATAAAAAAATGAGGGGTATTTTATTTGAACTAAGCAAAATTATCTGCCAATAGAACAAGAAAATTTGGCTTGTCAAGACTTTCCAAAACAAGTCAAATTAGCTAACCTCAATGAACCCAAAAATACCTTAAAATAAGTATATTCTCACTAATAACAAGTGCACTTTTCTTGGTAGAAAAGTACGTATTTTCTATTGTTTCATTGAAAATAAAACAGCAAAGTCCATTTGGCTGTCATCTGTTTTAAATTATGAGACACAATTGTCTCTTTCATGCTTGAAATAAGAAATTATTACTTTAAAAAAGTAGTTTTAAAGCGCAATTTGGAGTTTTGGGGTTTGGTTTTTTGATTAGATCGCAATTTTCGCCAGTCCTGATGTGTGTGTCCAATTTGGTGAGTTTTGAAGCATGTTAAGGGGGTCAAGGCGGCGGTATAATAATAATAATTATAAAACGCTAGAAATTCAATAGGGTCCTCTGTCCCAAAGGGACATTCAGTCCCTAAAAATACAAAAATGAGGGGTATTTTATTTGAACTAAGCAAAATTATCTGCCAATAGAACAAGAAAATTCAGCTTGTCAAGACTTTCCAAAACAAGTCAAATTAGCTAACCTCAATGAACCCAAAAATAGCTTAAAATAAGTATATTCTCACTAATAACAAGTGCACTCTTCTTGGTAGAAAAAAAAGAGAGATCTTTTTGCTCAATATGTTGACAAATATTCTTAAATGAAGTAAATGCTAGTGCCATTATCTTGACATAATGATATGCGCTCGGCATTACATTTCTTGAAACCAGCAAACTTATACTAAAAACTAGTTTATTGTTCTTAATGGAAAGGCAACAAGGCAAGCGCTTGTTACTCTCGGGGTCTCCTAGCCGCTCAGGCAAATCATATTGTCTAAAAATGCATTTTTCCATGGATAACATGACATCATCGCGCCAAGTGCGTGCTCTTTCAGTCAATTAGTGCGCATATATACAGCCCGGCCCCCGGCCACATTTTTTAATTGTAATTTTGAGGAATTTATGTGAATGTGCATGAACTATTTCTGTTCAAAATTGTTAGAAATGTTAAATGTTTAAATCTTAACTGTCAGTTTACTGTACTGCGCCAACTGTACTACTATATGAGTACCTATTTTCTATTGTTTCATTGGAAATAAAACAGCAGAGTCCATTTGGCTGTCATCTGTTTTAATTATGAGACACAATTGTCTCTTTCATGCTTGAAATAAGAAATAATTACTTTAAAAAAGTAGTTTTAAAGCGCAATTTGGAGTTTTGGGGTTTGGTTTTTTGATTAGATGGCAATTTTCGCCAGTCCTGATGTGTGTGTCCAATTTGGTGAGTTTTGAAGCATGTTAAGGGGGTCAAATTACAGCGCAAAGTGGCGGCAGTATAATAATAATACTAATAATAAAAATAATAATAATAAAACGCTAGAAATTCAATAGGGTCCTCTGTCCCAAAGGGACATTCAGTCCCTAAAAATACAAAAATGAGGGGTATTTTATTTGAACTAAGCAAAATTATCTGCCAATAGAACAAGAAAATTCAGCTTGTCAAGACTTTCCAAAACATGTAAAATTAGCTAACCTCAATGAACCCAAAAATAGCTTAAAATAAGTATATTCTCACTAATAACAAGTGCACTTTTCTTGGTAGAAAAAGAGAGACCTTTTTGCTCAATATGTTGACAAATATTCTTAAATGAAGTAAATGCTAGTGCCATTATCTTGACATAATGATATGCGCTCGGCATTACATTTCTTGAAACCAGCAAACTTACACTAAAACTAATTTATTGTTCTTAATGGAAAGGCAACAAAGCAAGCGCTTGTTACTCTCGGGGTCTCCTAGCTGCTCAGGCAAATCATATTGTCTAAAAATGCATTTTTCCATGGATAACATGACATCATCGCAGCAAGTGCGTGCTCTTTCAGTCAATTAGTGTGCATATATACAGCCCGGCCCCCGGCCACATTTTTTAAATTGTAATTTTGAGGAATTTATGTGAATGTGCATGAACTATTTCTGTTCAAAATTGTTAGAAATGTTAAATGTTTAAATATTAACTGTCAGTTTACTGTACTGTGCCAACTGTACTACTATATGAGTACCTATTTTCTATTGTTTCATTGAAAATAAAACAGCAAAGTCCATTTGGCTGTCATCTGTTTTAATTATGAGACACAATTGTCTCTTTCATGCTTGAAATAAGAAATAATTACTTTAAAAAAGTAGTTTTAAAGCGCAATTTGGAGTTTTGGGGTTTGGTTTTTTGATTAGATGGCAATTTTCGCCAGTCCTGATGTGTGTGTCCAATTTGGTGTGTTTTGAAGCATGTTAAGGGGGTCAAATTACAGCACAAAGTGGCGGCAGTATAATAATAATACTAATAATAAAAATAATAATAATAAAACGCTAGAAATTCAATAGGGTCCTCTGTCCCAAAGGGACATTCAGTCCCTAAAAATACAAAAATGAGGGGTATTTTATTTGAACTAAGCAAAATTATCTGCCAATAGAACAAGCAAATTCGGCTTGTCAAGACTTTCCAAAACAAGTAAAATGAGCTAACCTCAATGAACCCAAAAATAGCTTAAAATAAGTATATTCTCACTAATAACAAGTGCACTTTTCTTGGTCGAAAAAAAAGAGACCTTTTTGCTCAATATGTTGACAAATATTCTTAAATGAAGTAAATGCTAGTGCCATTATCTTGACATAATGATATGCGCTCGGCATTACATTTCTTCAAACCAGCAAACTTATACTAAAAACTAGTTTATTGTTCTTAATGGAAAGGCAACAAGGCAAGCGCTTGTTACTCTCGGGGTCTCCTAGCCGCTCAGGCTAATCATATTGTCTAAAAATGCATTTTTCCATGGATAACATGACATCATCACGCCAAGTGCGTGCTCTTTCAGTCAATTAGTGCGCATATATACAGCCCGGCCCCCGGCCCAAATTTTTTTAATTGTAATTTTGAGGAATTTATCTGAATGTGCATGAACTATTTCTGTTCAAAATTGTTAGAAATGTTAAATATTTAATTATTAACTGTCAGTTTACTGTACTGTGCCAACTGTACTACTATATGAGTACCTATTTTCTATTGTTTCATTGAAAATAAAACAGCAGAGTCACTTTGGCTGTCATCTGTTTTAAATTATGAGACACAATTGTCTCTTTCATGCTTGAAATAAGAAATTATTACTTTAAAAAAGTAGTTTTAAAGCGCAATTTGGAGTTTTGGGGTTTGGTTTTTTGATTAGATCGCAATTTTCGCCAGTCCTGATGTGTGTGTCCAATTTGGTGAGTTTTGAAGCATGTTAAGGGGGTCAAGGCGGCGGTATAATAATAATAATAATAAAACGCTAGAAATTCAATAGGGTCCTCTGTCCCAAAGGGACATTCAGTCCCTAAAAATACAAAAATGAGGGGTATTTTACTTGAACTAAGCAAAATTATCTGCCAATAGAACAAGAAAATTCAGCTTGTCAAGACTTTCCAAAACATGTAAAATTAGCTAACCTCAATGAACCCAAAAATAGCTTAAAATAAGTATATTCTCACTAATAACAAGTGCACTTTTCTTGGTAGAAAAAAAAGAGACCTTTTTGCTCAATATGTTAAAAAATGTTCTTAAATGAAGTAAATGCTAGTGCCATTATCTTGACATAATGATATGCGCTCGGCATTACATTTCTTGAAACCAGCAAACTTATACTAAAAACTAATTTATTGTTCTTAATGGAAATTCAACAAGGCAAGCGCTTGTTACTCTCGGGGTCTCCTAGCCGCTCAGGCAAATCATATTGTCTAAAAATGCATTTTTCCATGGATAACATGACATCATCGCGCCAAGTGCGTGCTCTTTCAGTCAATTAGTGTGCATATATACAGCCCGGCCCCCGGCCCAAATTTTTTTAATTGTAATTTTGAGGAATTCATCTGAATGTGCATGAACTATTTCTGTTCAAAATAGTTAGAAATGTCACATGTTAAATGTTTAAATATTAACTGTCAGTTTACTGTACTGTGCCAACTGTACTACTATATGAGTACGTGTTTTCTATTGTTTCATTGAAAATTGGCTGTCATCTGTTTTATTTATGAGACACAATTGTCTCTTTCATGCTTGAAATAAGAAATTGTTACTTTAAAGAAGTAGTTTTATACTTGTGAGTGTTGATGACACAGCTTTGCAACAGTTGATATTCTAGTTTCAAGCATGTTTTACTCAATATACACTACCGTTCAAAAGTTTGGGGTCACCCAAACAATTTAGTGGAATAGCCTTCATTTCTAAGAACAAGAATAGACTGTCGAGTTTCAGATGAAAGTTCTCTTTTTCTGGCCATTTTGAGCGTTTAATTGACCCCACAAATGTGATGCTCCAGAAACTCAATCTGCTCAAAGGAAGGTCAGTTTTGTAGCTTCTGTAACGAGCTAAACTATTTTCAGATGTGCGAACATGATTGCGCAAGGGTTTTCTAATCATCAATTAGCCTTCTGAGCCAATGAGCAAACACATTGTACCATTAGAACACTGGAGTGATAGTTGCTGGAAATGGGCCTCTATACACCTAAGTAGATATTGCACCAAAAACCAGACATTTGCGATCTCCTGGATAGGAGGAAGAGGAGTATTTCAAGTTACCATGACATTTTTGATGGGAGACATTGTTTTGAGATGCAAGTGTTTTGAGTTGAGAGCTCGGTCACAGAACCAGTCATGCTCGTAAAATGAGGCACTACTTTACTGCATACACACCCGCTGATTACGCGTCACAAAGGTGTGGCGTTTCGAGTGGAAAAGAAGGCTCTGTTCTTCACACGAAATAAAGCCCTGTAAAAGGATTAGTGGCCACATGCGTGGACAGCACCTTTTAGCTCTTATTTCCAAAATGGTGTACACTACTGAATTGGGGTCTTATGGCCACTTATGTGGACACTTATACTGCCATCTGGTGGTGTCAGAAGAGTATAACATACAATGGGGGATGGCTTGGAGAAGTTGGGAGAGTGGCCGTGCCAGCAATCTGAGGGTTCCTGGTTCAATCCCCACCTTCTACCAACCTCGTCACGTCCGTTGTGTCTTTGAGCAAGACACTTCACCCTTGCTCCTGATGGGTGCTGGTTAGGGCCTTGCATGGCAGCTCCCGCCATCAGTGTGTGAATGTGTGTGTGTGTGAATGTGGAAATAGTGTCAAAGCGCCTTGAGTTCCTTAAAAAGGTAGACAAGCGCTATAAAAGTATGAAAAGAAAAAAGTGTAAAAATAAAAATTGAAGTACACGTTTGTGTACTTATGGACTAAGTCCATCATATCAAAAGATGATTTTTAGTTTTTATTCTAATTAGGGTCCAATAAGCCCAAATAGCAAAGAGAAGAAGAAAAAAACATGTAATCAAACAACTTGGGCCTTGAGAGGTTAAGTAAAAGTAATATTAACCACTTTTTGATGATTGACTTTAAAAGAAGGCACATTAACATTTCAATCTGTCATGTAAGAAAATGCTATGTCAAAATGTTTCAACTAAACTGCCTGGGAGGTGAGTCTCTGAACTATGCCACTAAATGAGCTGGTTATGTAGTCTCCACTCTGTTAGTACCGTATTTTTCGGACTGTAAGTTGCTCCGGCCGAAAATGCATAATAAAGAAGGAAAAAAACATATATAAGTCGCACTGGAGTATAAGTCGCATATTTGGGGGAAATGTATTTGATAAAAGCCAACACCAAGAATAGACATTTGAAAGGCAATTTAAAATGTCTAAAGAATAGTGAACAACAGGCTGAATAAGTGTACGTTATATGAGGCATAAATAACCAACTGAGAAGGTGCCTGGTATGTTAACGTAACATATTATGGTAAGAGTCATTCAAATAACTATAACATATAGAACATGCTATACGTTTACCAAACAATCTGTCACTCCTAATCGCTAAATCCCATGAAATCTTATACGTCTAGTCTCTTACGTGAATGAGATCAATAATATTATTTGATATTTTACACTAATGTGTTAATCATTTCACACATAAGTCGCTCCTGAGTATAAGTCGCACCCCCGGCCAAACTACGAAAAAAACTGCGACTTATAGTCCGAAAAATACGGTATGTGGTATATTATGCACTGTGTTCCTCTAAAGGCTTAGTGGCCACATGCGTGGACAGCACCTTTTAGCTCTTATTTCCAAAATTGTGTACACTACTGAATTGGGGTCTTATGGCCACTTATGTGGACACTTATACTGCCATCTGGTGGTGTCAGAAGAGTATTACATCCAATGGAATTTGGGGGAAAAAAGTGTAAAAATAAGAATTAGCATGTCACTAAACATGAAGTACACGTTTGTGTACTTATGGACTAAGTCCATCATATCAAAAGATGATTTTTAGTTTTTATTCTAATTAGGGTCCAATAAGCCCAAATAGCAAAGGGAAATTAAAAAAAAAAAGCATGTAAACAAACAGCTTGGGCCTTAAGAGGTTAAAAAAATCAGCCACGGCTGTTAAAGTCAATGTTTTTTGACCTGGGACTAATTAGAGACCCCAGCAGTTATACGACTATAATAGACTGGGCGGCTAAATGAATCGATGGTGTCAGTTGGAGCATTTATTGTGTATAAAATGGACACACACGTCTACAATATTACACATGGAGTACACGTTTGTGTACTTATGGACTAAGTCCATCATATCAAAAGATGATTTTTAGTTTCTATTCTAATTAGGGTACAATAAGCCCAAATAGCAAAGAGAAGAAGAAAAAAAGCATGTAAACAAACAGCTTGGGCCTTAAGAGGTTAAGTAAAAGTAATATTAACCACTTTTTGATGATTGACTTTAAAAGAAGGCACATTAACATTTCAATCTGTCGTACAAGTATAATAAGAACATGCTATGTCAAAATGCGTCAACTAAACTGCCTGGGAGGTGAGTCTCTGAACAATGCCACTAAATGAGCTGGTTATGTAGTCTCCACTCTGTTAGTAATGATGCCTCCCCCTCAATTCACGCCTCAAAAAGGTCCATTCTACGGTTATCATCACACTTTGGTCTGAATTCTAAGATCTTTAGGTTTGACAGTATTTCTTTTAAAGACATGCATTAGTCCAGGGGTCGGCAACCCGCGGCTCTAGAGCCGCATAGCGCCGCCCTAGTGGCTCTCTGGAGCTTTTTCATAAATGTATGAAAAATTGAAAAAGATGAGGGGAAATTTTTTTTTGTTTGTTTTAATATGGTTTCTGTAGGAGGACAAACATGACACAAACCTCCCTAATTGTTATAAAGCACACTGTTTATATTAAACATGCTTCACTGATTCGAGTATTTGGCGAACACCGTTTTGTCCTACTAATTTTGGCGGTCCTTGAACTCACCTTAGTTTGTTTACATGAAGCACTTCGACTTTCTAGGACGTGTTTTATGCCACTTTTTTTTCTGTCTCATTTTGTCCACTAAACTTTTAACGTTGTGCATGAGTGCACAAAGGTGAGTTTTGTTGATGTTATTGACTTGTGTGGAGTGCTAATCAGACATATTTGGTCACTGCATGACTGCAAGCTAATCGATGCTAACATGCTATTTAGGCTAGCTATATGTACATATTTGCATCATTATGCCTCATTTGTAGCTATATTTGAGCTCATTTAGTTTCCTTTAAGTCATCTTAATTCAATTTATATCTCATGACACACTATCTGTATGTAATATGGCTTTTAACTTTTTGTGGCTCCAGACAGATTTGTGTTTGTATTTTTGGTCCAATATGGCTCTTTCAACATTTTGGGTTGCCGACCCCTGTTCTAGGACGTGTTTTATGCCACTTCTTTTTCTGTCTCATTTTGTCCACTAAACTTTTAACGTTGTGCATGAATGCACAAAGGTGAGTTTTGTTGATGTTATTGACTTGTGTGGCGTGCTAATCAGACATATTTGGTCACTGAATGACTGCAAGCTAATCGATGCTAACATGCTATTTAGGCTAGCTATATGTACATATTGCATCATTATGCCTCATTTGTAGCTACATTAGAGGTAATTTAGTTTCCTTTAAGTTATCTTAATTCAATTTATATCTCATAACAGACTATCTGTATGTAATATGGCTTTTAACTTTTATTTGTTTTTGTATTTTTGGTCCAATATGGCTCTTTCAACATTTTGGGTTGCCGACCCCTGCATTAGTCCTTTGCTGTTTGATGTGCTTACTGTGTTGGTGCCCCTCTCAACCAGGCCATCTTCTTCGGCGGCATCGACCCGTCCATCCGCGGCGAGGTGTGGCCCTTCCTGTTGCACTACTACAGCTACGACTCCAGCTCCCAGGAGAGGGAGGCGTGGCGGCTGCAAAAGCGGACCCTCTACCATGACATCCAGCAGAAAAGGTGAGATTTTATGAGTATTTATTGGCGTGGAAGCACTTGACTTGTTGTCACTGGTGGATAAACTGTCCCGTGACCACGCTATTGGCTGCTGACGGTTCACTCGTCAATACATGAAACCGTACACGCCGAGCAATCAATAGGAACAATGAGGGAAGTGTTAAGGGGAGGCGGCGGGTGTGAAATAAAAAGGTCTCAGGAGAAAAAAACATGTCAGCGCTTATCAGATCATATTCTCCTGTCAGTGAGAGTTAGAAAAGCAGCTGTGGTATGCATGAACACCCCCCCGCAGCACCCCCGCCCTAAGCCAAAGG
>NC_084755.1:2656169-2763669 GCF_033978785.1 Entelurus aequoreus
AACGTGGAGATCATGAGGTGAGTGAGCAAGTCCCACAGGGGCCACACATGACTTTCATGCTTGATTGGCTTTGACTCAGCCAAGCACTGCACCATGCTAAGAAGGATTTAAAATAGCATATTTAGTACATTCACTGTACAAACATACATATATACATACATGTACATATACATTCACTGTACAAACATACATATATACATACATGTACATTCACTATACAAACATACATACTGTACATACTGTACATATACATTCACTATACAAACATACATATATACATACATGTACATATACATTCACTATACAAACATACATATACACATACATGTACATATACATTCACTGTACAAACATACATATATACATACTGTACATATACATTCACTGTACAAACATACATATATACATACATGTACATATACATTCACTATACAAACATACATATACACATACTGTACATATACATACATACACTCATGCACATAATCACGTTTCATCAAACATAAATTAACGTTGTTGCCCTAGGGGAAACTGGGTATAACACACGGCACACTGACAAAGCTTAACCTATAGTTACTATAACAATCTACAAGGTTAAAACAGTTGGCTTCTCTTTCTTCCCCTCCATTTTTCTGCTTTCTTTTGTATTTCAAGTTATCATTACATATATGTATTGTTGCATATGAACAACTGTATTGTTGATTATAGAGGTAATTATTGTTATTATTCATTATCAATAGCGATATTTCTATTGGTATTTGTATTGATCCATTTGTAGTGTAATAATGTTAGTTATTAATATTTATTTCACTAACTTCTTCTTTGCTATCACTTTTACTATCATATTTGTACATATCATATTTGCTGATGTTGCTCTATTGTTGTTGTTTTTGTTGTTGTTGTTTTTGTCTCTATGTCTTATCCCCCTCTTGTCCCCTCTGTCTTCCTTTTTTCTCTCTTTCTATCCCCTCCTGCTCCGGCCCGGCTGCACCAATTAATAATATAAATACATTTAATAAAGTCAAATACAAATAAGGCAACAAGAAGTATCCTACACTTCTCTTTGAGTCACTAGAGAGAAAGAAAAACAAATCATTATTATATTCTTGACCCCCTTTCATAATGTTTAAGAATTGTCCTCCAGGTTTTGCCAGCTTAATGATGCATGAGTGCTACCAGAAGCACTTAAAGGGAGGACATGAAATAACTGTCTTATTACAGTAGAAGTTGGCATACAGTCACAACCACTGGAAGTCGGGCTTGTTGTTTGAAGTCAAACACATGTCGGAACATTCTGGGTGGTTCCATGAAGGACGGCCTCGTGTTTCCAAGCTGCCGACGCTCCTTCAGGCGCGTACTAAACATGTCTGCTCAGATGTTGAACATGACAACATGTGTGATTTCTGCCCTCAGGCGCATCCTGCTCAACTACGCCGTGTCCAACCCCGACTTGGGTTACTGCCAAGGCATGTCGGACCTGGTGGCCCCGCTCCTCACCGAGATCCAGGACGAAAGCGACACTTTCTGGTGCTTTGTGGGCCTCATGGAGAACACCATCTTCATCAGCTCGCCGCGCGACGAGGACATGGAGAGGCAGTTGGTACGTCTTTTTCCCCACACCGCTGACTTTCCAGACAAGACGGGTGAAGTTGTGTGGGCGCCCACAGATGTACCTGCGGGAGCTGCTGCGCCTCATGCTGCCTGACTTCCACCAGCACCTGACCACGCTGGGCGAGGACGGCCTCCAGTTGCTCTTCTGCCACCGCTGGATCCTCCTCTGCTTCAAGAGGGAATTCCCAGACACGGAGGCCCTGCGCATGTGGGAGGCCTGCTGGGCGCACTACCAGGTCAGAGTCCAGGTCGCCCTTTGTGGACGCATCATATTTAAAGCCACTACTAGCGACCACGCAGTCTGATAGTTTATATATCAATGATGAAATCTTAACATTGCAACACATGCCAATACGGCCGGGTTAACTTATAAAGTGCAATTTTAAATTTCCCGCCACACTTCCGGTTGAAAAAGCCTTCGGAGGATGACTTATGCGCGTGACGTAGCCCGGGGAACAGAGGTATGCCTTCCTCATTGGATACAATACAAAAAAGCTCTGTTTTCATTTCATAATTCCACCGTATTCTGGACATCTGTGTTGGTGAATCTTTTGCAATTTGTTTAATGAACAATGGAGACTGCAAAGAAGAACGTTGTAGGTGGGGTCGGTGTATAGCGGCTGGCTGTAGCAACACAACAAGGATTACTCACTTGGATAGCAGACGCGCTAGCCGATGCTAACGGTCACCGCACGGATGATCGGGTGAAGTCCTTCGTCGATCGCTGGAACGCAGGTGAGCACGGGTGTTGATGAGCTGGGCAGATGATGGCTGGCTGGCGTAGGTGGAGCGCTAATGTTTTTATCATAACTCTGTGAGGTCCGGTTGCTAAGTTGCTAAGTCAGCCTTAGCGTCGTTAGCAACAGCATTGTTAAGCTTTGCCAGGCTGAGATTTATTAACCGTGTAGTTACATGTCCATGGTTTAATAGTATTGTTGATCTTCTGTCTATCCTTCCAGTCAGGGATTTATTTATTTTGTTTCTATCTGCATTCGAGACAGATGCTATCACGTTAGCTCATGCTAATTAGCATGACCTTCGTCGATGTATTGTCGTGGAGATAAAAGGCACTGAATGTCCATTTCGCGTTCTTGACTCTTATTTTCAAGAGGATATAGTATCCGAGGTGGTTTAAAATACAAATCCGTGATCCACAATAGAAAAAGGAGAGTGTGGAATCCAATGAGCCAGCTTGTACCTAAGTTACGGTCAGAGCGAAAAAAAATATGTATTTCACTGCATTCTAATCCGTCACTCTAACGTTCCTCATCCACGAATCTTTCATCCTCGCTCAAATTGATGGGGTAATGGTCCGAATAGCTCTAGCTGCGTTGAAAACAATAGGAAAATATGAGGGAATGAACAACTGACAACGTCACGCTACTTCCGGTAGGGGCAAGGTTTTTTTTTATCAGAGACCAAAAGTTGCGAACTTTATCGACGTTGTTCTATACTAAATCATTTCAGCAAAAATATGGCAATATCGCAAAATGATCAAGTATGACACATAGAATGGATCTGCTATCACCGTTTAAATAAAAAAATGTCATTTCAGTTAGGCCTTTAATCACTGCAAAAACTCAAATCTAAGTAAGATGAAATATCTCAAATAAGGGTGATATTTGCTTATTTTCTGTCTGATAAGATCATTCTTCTCACTAAGCAGATTTTATGTTAGTGTTTTACTTGTTTTAAGGGTTTTGGTCCTAAATGATCTCAGTAAGATATTACAGCTTGTTGCTGAGATTTGATGACCTACCGTATTTTTCGGAGTATAAATCGCTCCAGAGTATAAGTCGCTCCGGCCGAAAATGCATAACAAAAGAAGGAAAAAAACATATGTAAGTCGCACTGGAGTATAAGTCGCATTTTTGGGGGAAATGTATTTGATAAAACCAAACACCAAGAATAGACATTTGAAAGGCAATTTAGAATTAAAGCTGCAAGCAGCGATGGACGGGACCGACTTTGAGGGCTCATAAAATCCAAACCGGAGCAGTAATTAAACCTCTTTCGTCAACTTTTAATCAGAAGGGTTCAATCTCTCCCCTGTGCTAGTTTGAAGCCGACACGACAAACGCGCTCAGAGGAGATCATGTTTGAAAAAAGGTGACCAGTTTTTACAAAACTTTTGTTTTGAAGGGGGAATTGCAAACTTCCTGTTGATTTTTGCTGGGGGTTGTCAATATATGAAATGTAGTTCTAAGTGAGACCCACATAGAGGTTTTTGTTTCATGTCTATACGACATTCTTACTGGAAGTTACAGGCAGTTTTGTCTGTGTTTTCTTCCTAGGAGCAGTTTTGTCTGTGTTTTATTCCTAGGGGGCGCTAGAGCGCAATTTTGAGTTTTGGGGTTTGGTTTTTTGATTAGATCACAATTTTCGCCAGTCCTGATGTGTGTGTCCAGTTTGGTGAGTTTTGAAGCATGTTAAGGGGGTCAAATTACAGCTCAAAGAGGCAAAGGTGACTGTTTTTACAAAAATTTTGTTTTGAAGGGGGAATTGCAAACTTCCTGTTGATTTTTGCTGAAGGATGTCAGTGTATGAAATCTAGGTCTAAGTGAGACCTACATAGAGGTTTTTGTTTCATGTCTCTACGACATTCCTACTGGAAGTTACAGGCAGTTTTGTCTGTTTAGTTTACAAAATGTAAAATATCTGATCTTATCAGAAGATTGATCTCAGTAAGACATTACAGCTTGTTGTTTGCTGAGATTTGATGACCTACCGTATTTTTCGGATTATAAGTCGCTCCGGAGTATAAGTCGCACCAACCGAAAATGCATAACAAAAGAAGGAAAAAAACATATAAGTCGCACTGGAGTATAAGTCGCATTCTTTGGGGAAATGTATTTGATAAAACCCAACACCAAGAATAGACATTTGAAAGGCAATTTAGAATTAAAGCTGCCAGCAGCGATGGACGGGACCGACTTTGACGGCACATAAAATCCAAACCGGAGCAGTAATTAAAACTCTTTCGTCAACTTTTAATCAGAAGGGTTCAATCTCTCCCCTGTGCTAGTTTGAAGCCGACACGACAAACGCGCTCAGAGGAGATCATGTTTGAAAAAAGGTGACCGGTTTTTACAAAACTTTTGTTTTGAAGGGGGAATTGCAAACTTCCTGTTGATTTTTGCTGGGGGTTGTCAATATATGAAATGTAGGTCTAAGTGAGACCTACATAGAGGTTTTTGTTTCATGTCTCTACGACATTCTTACTGGAAGTTACAGTCAGTTGTTTTCTTCCTAGGAGCAGTTTTGTCTGTGTTTTATTCCTAGGGGGCGCTAGAGCGCAATTTTGAGTTTGGATGTAACTTTTGTTACATCCAGCTCCATGAGGTTTTGTTAAATCCGATTGCTCTGAGCTTATCCAACAGTATAGCGTGGTTAACGGTGTCAAAGGCCTTCAGAAGGTCCAGCATGACCATGCCGCAGTATTTGCCCGCGTCCACCTCATGTTTGATGTGGTCGCTCAGATAGAGAAGGCATGTGTCAGTGGAGTGGTTAGTTCTGAAGCCGGATTGGAATTTGTACATGAGTTTATTAGTGGCAAGGTAACTATCGACCTGTTCATAAACTATTTTTTCCATTACTTTCGAAATGGAACTGAGAATAGAAACAGGTCGGTAGTTGCCAAGTTCCAATTTGCTTCCTTTTTTAAAGAGGGGAGTTACTCTTGCTATCTTAAAATCTTTTTTGGTACTTGGCCTTGTGTAATTGATAGGTTTATTATGTGCGTGATGATCGGGGCAATGATGGAGGCAGAGTCCCTGAGGAATCTGGAGGGAATATTATCAAGGCCGGTGGCCTTGTTAGGGTGGAGCGCGCTCAATTTTTTAAACACCTCATCATCTGTGACCATTTCTAATTTGAAATCATCGTTGGATACTCCTAGCTTTCTGTAGAAGGCTTTAATGTGTTCTACACCAAAGCGACCGGAGTGGTGGGACAGCTTGTTGACAAGAGTTGCGGCTATGCTGGTGAAAAAGATGTTAAGTCTGCTAGCTACCTCCATTTTGTCTGTAATGAGGGAGTCACCCTCCTTGATGCTGATGTTGGCATGATGAATATAGTAATGATATAGATATACCCACAAGTTTGACCAATACATCACTAAACTGAGTATTGTGCTAATGGGTCCATATAAATAGAATAACGTTAGATACAGTGGACATTTAAAAATGGATATTTTTAGCACTTTGTTCTGCCAACCACAAGAAGTTATGTGCGTGCCAAGTGTTTGTCGCTGCTCAAAGATGAAATTGTGTTTCCAGACAGATTACTTCCACCTCTTCCTGTGCATCGCCATCATTGTTCTGTACGGCGAGGATGTGACAGATCAGCAGCTGGCGACCGACCAAATGCTGCTGCACTTCAGCAACTTGTCTATGCACATGAACGGAGAGCTGGTGCTGCGCAAGGTAATAACCATTTATTTCTTACTACTTCGCCCTTGCGATGTCTTGATTTCCCCATATGACACTTCCCACAGAGTATGACCTTTTTTCTATTGTACAATGTGTTAAATACTTCATTTAGACCGGGGGTCAGCAACCCTAAATGTTGAAAGAGCCATATTGGAGCACAAATACTAAACAAAAATCTGTCTGGAGCCGCAAAAAATTTAAAAGTCTTCTATAAGTGTTATAATGAAGGCAACACATGATGTAAGTGTCCATATTAGCCTACTATCAAAATGACTTTAAAAGTCTTATATAAGTGTTATAATGAAGACAACACATGATGTAAGTGTCTATATTAGCCTACTATCAAAATTACTTTAAAAGTCTTATATAAGTGTTATAATGAAGACAACACATGATGTAAGTGTCTATATTAGCCTACTATCAAAATAACTTTAAAAGTCTTATATAAGTGTTATAATGAAGGCAACACATGATGTAAGTGTCTATATTAGCTATATTAGCCTACTATCAAAATGACTTTAAAAGTCTTATATAAGTGTTATAATGAAGGCAACACATGATGTAAGTCAATCAATCAATCAATCAATGTTTATTTATATAGCCCTAAATCACAAGTGTCTCAAAGGGCTGTACAAGCCACAACGACATCCTCGGTAGTGTCTATATTATCTATATTAGCCTACTATCAAAATGACTTTAAAAGTTTTCTATAAGTGTTATAATGAAGGCAACACATGATGTAAGTGTCTATATTAGCCTACTATCAAAATGACATTAAAAGTCTTATATAAGTGTTATAATGAAGGCAACACATGATGTAAGTGTCTATATTAGCCTACTATCAAAATGACTTTAAAAATCTTATATAAGTGTTATAATGAAGGCAACACATGATGTAAGTGTCTATATTAGCCTACTATAAAAATTACTTTAAAAGTCTTATATAAGTGTTATAATGAAGGCAACACATGATGTAAGTGTCTATATTAGCTATATTAGCCTACTATCAAAATGACTTTAAAAGTCTTCTATAAGTGTTATAATGAGGACAACACATGATGTAAGTGTCTATATTAGCCTACTATCAAAATGACTTTAAAAGTGTTATATAAGTGTTATAATGAAGACAACACATGATGTAAGTGTCTATATTAGCCTACTATCAAAATGACTTTAAAAGTCTTATATAAGTGTTATAATGAAGGAAACACATGATGTAAGTGTCTATATTAGCTATATTAGCCTACTATCAAAATGACTTTAAAAGTCTTATATAAGTGTTATAATGAAGGCAACACATGATGTAAGTCAATCAATCAATCAATCAATGTTTATTTATATAGCCCTAAATCACAAGTGTCTCAAAGGGCTGTACAAGCCACAACGACATCCTCGGTAGTGTCTATATTAGCCTACTATCAAAATGACTTTAAAAGTCTTATATAAGTGTTATAATGAAGGCAACACATGATGTAAGTGTCTATATTAGCTATATTAGCCTACTATCAAAATGACTTTAAAAGTCTTATATAAGTGTTATAATGAAGGCAACACATGATGTAAGTGTCTATATTAGCTATATTAGCCTACTATCAAAATTACTTTAAAAGTCTTATATAAGTGTTATAATGAAGACAACACATGATGTAAGTGTCTATATTAGCTATATTAGCCTACTATCAAAATGACTTTAAAAGTCTTCTATAAGTGTTATAATGAGGACAACACATGATGTAAGTGTCTATATTAGCCTACTATCAAAATGACTTTAAAAGTGTTATATAAGTGTTATAATGAAGGCAACACATGATGTAAGTGTCTATATTAGCTATATTAGCCTACTATCAAAATGACTTTAAAAGTCTTATATAAGTGTTATAATGAAGGCAACACATGATGTAAGTGTCTATATTAGCCTACTATCAAAATGACTTTAAAAGTCTTATATAAGTGTTATAATGAAGGCAACACATGATGTAAGTGTCTATATTAGCCTACTATCAAAATGACTTTAAAAGTGTTATATAAGTGTTATAATGAAGACAACACATGATGTAAGTGTCTATATTAGCCTACTATCAAAATGACTTTAAAAGTCTTATATAAGTGTTATAATGAAGACAACACATGATGTAAGTGTCTATATTAGCTTACTATCAAAATGACTTTAAAAGTCTTCTATAAGTGTTATAATGAGGACAACACATGATGTAAGTGTCTATATTAGCCTACTATCAAAATGACTTTAAAAGTGTTATATAAGTGTTATAATGAAGGCAACACATGATGTAAGTGTCTATATTAGCCTACTATCAAAATGACTTTAAAAGTCTTATATAAGTGTTATAATGAAGGCAACACATGATGTAAGTCAATCAATCAATCAATCAATGTTTATTTATATAGCCCTAAATCACAAGTGTCTCAAAGGGCTGTACAAGCCACAACGACATCCTCGGTAGTGTCTATATTATCTATATTAGCCTACTATCAAAATGACTTTAAAAGTTTTCTATAAGTGTTATAATGAAGGCAACACATCATGTAAGTGTCTATATTAGCTATATTAGCCTACTATCAAAATGACTTTAAAAGTCTTATATAAATGTTATAATGAAGGCAACACATCATGTAAGTGTCTATATTAGCCTACTATCAAAATGACTTTAAAAGTCTTATATAAGTGTTATAATGAAGGCAACACATGATGTAAGTGTCTATATTAGCTATATTAGCCTACTATCAAAATGACTTTAAAAGTCTTATATAAGTGTTATAATGAAGGCAACACATGATGTAAGTGTCTATATTAGCTATATTAGCCTACTATCAAAATGACTTTAAAAGTCTTATATAAGTGTTATAATGAAGGCAACACATCATGTAAGTGTCTATATTAGCCTACTATCACAATGACTTTAAAAGTCTTATATAAGTGTTATAATGAAGGCAACACATGATGTAAGTGTCTATATTAGCCTACTATCAAAATGACTTTAAAAGTCTTATATAAGTGTTATAATGAAGGCAACACATGATGTAAGTGTCTATATTAGCCTACTATCAAAATGACTTTAAAAGTCTTATATAAGTGTTATAATGAAGACAACACATGATGTAAGTGTCTATATTAGCCTACTATCAAAATGACTTTAAAAGTCTTATATAAGTGTTATAATGAAGGCAACACATGATGTAAGTGTCTATATTAGCTATATTAGCCTACTATCAAAATGACTTTAAAAGTCTTATATAAGTGTTATAATGAAGGCAACACATCATGTAAGTGTCTATATTAGCTATATTAGCCTACTATCAAAATGACTTTAAAAGTCTTATATAAGTGTTATAATGAAGGCAACACATGATGTAAGAGTCTATATTAGCTATATTAGCCTACTATCAAAATGACTTTAAAAGTCTTATATAAGTGTTATAATGAAGGCAACACATGATGTAAGTGTCTATATTAGCTATATTAGCCTACTATCAAAATGACTTTAAAAGTCTTATATAAGTGTTATAATGAAGGCAACACATCATGTAAGTGTCTATATTAGCCTACTATCAAAATGACTTTAAAAGTCTTATATAAGTGTTATAATGAAGGCAACACATGATGTAAGAGTCTATATTAGCTATATTAGCCTACTATCAAAATGACTTTAAAAGTCTTATATAAGTGTTATAATGAAGGCAACACATGATGTAAGTGTCTATATTAGCTATATTAGCCTACTATCAAAATGACTTTAAAAGTCTTATATAAGTGTTATAATGAAGGCAACACATGATGTAAGTGTCTATATTAGCTATATTAGCCTACTATCTAAATGACTTTAAAAGTCTTATATAAGTGTTATAATGAAGGCAACACATGATGTAAGTGTCTATATTAGCTATATTAGCCTACTATCAAAATGACTTTAAAAGTCTTATATAAGTGTTATAATGAAGGCAACACATGATGTAAGTGTCTATATTAGCCTACTATCAAAATGACTTTAAAAGTCTTATATAAGTGTTATAATGAAGGCAACACATCATGTAAGTGTCCATATTAGCCTACTATCAAAATGACTTTAAAAGTCTTACATAAGTGTTATAATGAAGGCAACACATCATGTAAGTGTCTATATTAGCTATATTAGCCTACTATCAAAATGACTTTAAAAGTCTTATATAAGTGTTATAATGAAGGCAACACATGATGTAAGTGTCTATATTAGCCTACTATCAAAATGACTTTAAAAGTCTTATATAAGTGTTATAATGAAGGCAACACATCATGTAAGTGTCTATATTAGCCTACTATCAAAATGACTTTAAAAGTCTTATATAAGTGTTATAATGAAGGCAACACATGATGTAAGTGTCTATATTAGCTATATTAGCCTACTATCAAAATGACTTTAAAAGTCTTATATAAGTGTTATAATGAAGGCAACACATGATGTAAGTGTCTATATTAGCTATATTAGCCTACTATCAAAATGACTTTAAAAGTCTTATATAAGTGTTATAATGAAGGCAACACATCATGTAAGTGTCTATATTAGCTATATTAGCCTACTATCAAAATGACTTTAAAAGTCTTATATAAGTGTTATAATGAAGGCAACACATCATGTAAGTGTCCATATTAGCCTACTATCAAAATGACTTTAAAAGTCTTATATAAGTGTTATAATGAAGGCAACACATGATGTAAGTGTCTATATTAGCTATATTAGCCTACTATCAAAATGACTTTAAAAGTCTTATATAAGTGTTATAATGAAGGCAACACATCATGTAAGTGTCTATATTAGCCTACTATCAAAATGACTTTAAAAGTCTTATATAAGTGTTATAATGAAGGCAACACATCATGTAAGTGTCTATATTAGCTATATTAGCCTACTATCAAAATGACTTTAAAAGTCTTATATAAGTGTTATAATGAAGGCAACACATGATGTAAGAGTCTACATTAGCTATATTAGCCTACTATCAAAATGACTTTAAAAGTCTTATAAGTGTTATAATGAAGGCAACACATCATGTAAGTGTCTATATTAGCCTACTATCACAATGACTTTAAAAGTCTTATATAAGTGTTATAATGAAGGCAACACATGATGTAAGTGTCTATATTAGCCTACTATCAAAATGACTTTAAAAGTCTTATATAAGTGTTATAATGAAGGCAACACATGATGTAAGTGTCTATATTAGCTATATTAGCCTACTATAAAAATGACTTTAAAAGTCTTATATAAGTGTTATAATGAAGGCAACACATGATGTAAGTGTCTATATTAGCTATATTAGCCTACTATCAAAATGACTTTAAAAGTCTTATATAAGTGTTATAATGAAGGCAACACATGATGTGTCTATATTAGCCTGCTATCAAAATGACTTTAAAAGTCTTATATACGTGTTATAATGAAGGCAACACATGATGTAAGTGTCTATATTAGCTATATTAGCCTACTATCAAAATGACTTTAAAAGTCTTATATAAGTGTTATAATGAAGGCAACACATCATGTAAGTGTCCATATTAGCCTACTATCAAAATGACTTTAAAAGTCTTATATAAGTGTTATAATGAAGGCAACACATCATGTAAGTGTCTATATTAGCTATATTAGCCTACTATCAAAATGACTTTAAAAGTCTTATATAAGTGTTATAATGAAGGCAACACATGATGTAAGAGTCTATATTAGCTATATTAGCCTACTATCAAAATGACTTTAAAAGTCTTATATAAGTGTTATAATGAAGGCAACACATGATGTAAGTGTCTATATTAGCTATATTAGCCTACTATCAAAATGACTTTAAAAGTCTTATATAAGTGTTATAATGAAGGCAACACATCATGTAAGTGTCTATATTAGCCTACTATCAAAATGACTTTAAAAGTCTTATATAAGTGTTATAATGAAGGCAACACATGATGTAAGTGTCTATATTAGCTATATTAGCCTACTATCTAAATGACTTTAAAAGTCTTATATAAGTGTTATAATGAAGGCAACACATGATGTAAGTGTCTATATTAGCTATATTAGCCTACTATCAAAATGACTTTAAAAGTCTTATATAAGTGTTATAATGAAGGCAACACATGATGTAAGTGTCTATATTAGCCTACTATCAAAATGACTTTAAAAGTCTTATATAAGTGTTATAATGAAGGCAACACATCATGTAAGTGTCCATATTAGCCTACTATCAAAATGACTTTAAAAGTCTTATATAAGTGTTATAATGAAGGCAACACATCATGTAAGTGTCTATATTAGCTATATTAGCCTACTATCAAAATGACTTTAAAAGTCTTATATAAGTGTTATAATGAAGGCAACACATGATGTAAGTGTCTATATTAGCCTACTATCAAAATGACTTTAAAAGTCTTATATAAGTGTTATAATGAAGGCAACACATGATGTAAGTGTCTATATTAGCTATATTAGCCTACTATAAAAATGACTTTAAAAGTCTTATATAAGTGTTATAATGAAGGCAACACATGATGTAAGTGTCTATATTAGCTATATTAGCCTACTATCAAAATGACTTTAAAAGTCTTATATAAGTGTTATAATGAAGGCAACACATGATGTAAGTGTCTATATTAGCCTACTATCAAAATGACTTTAAAAGTCTTATATAAGTGTTATAATGAAGGCAACACATGATGTAAGTGTCTATATTAGCTATATTAGCCTACTATCAAAATGACTTTAAAAGTCTTATATAAGTGTTATAATGAAGGCAACACATCATGTAAGTGTCCATATTAGCCTACTATCAAAATGACTTTAAAAGTCTTATATAAGTGTTATAATGAAGGCAACACATCATGTAAGTGTCTATATTAGCCTACTATCAAAATGACTTTAAAAGTCTTATATAAGTGTTATAATGAAGGCAACACATGATGTAAGTGTCTATATTAGCTATATTAGCCTACTATCAAAATGACTTTAAAAGTCTTATATAAGTGTTATAATGAAGGCAACACATGATGTAAGTGTCTATATTAGCCTACTATCAAAATGACTTTAAAAGTCTTATATAAGTGTTATAATGAAGGCAACACATCATGTAAGTGTCCATATTAGCCTACTATCAAAATGACTTTAAAAGTCTTATATAAGTGTTATAATGAAGGCAACACATCATGTAAGTGTCTATATTAGCTATATTAGCCTACTATCAAAATGACTTTAAAAGTCTTATATAAGTGTTATAATGAAGGCAACACATGATGTAAGTGTCTATATTAGCCTACTATCAAAATGACTTTAAAAGTCTTATATAAGTGTTATAATGAAGGCAACACATCATGTAAGTGTCTATATTAGCCTACTATCAAAATGACTTTAAAAGTCTTATATAAGTGTTATAATGAAGGCAACACATGATGTAAGTGTCTATATTAGCTATATTAGCCTACTATCAAAATGACTTTAAAAGTCTTATATAAGTGTTATAATGAAGGCAACACATCATGTAAGTGTCTATATTAGCCTACTATCAAAATGACTTTAAAAGTCTTATATAAGTGTTATAATGAAGGCAACACATCATGTAAGTGTCTATATTAGCTATATTAGCCTACTATCAAAATGACTTTAAAAGTCTTATATAAGTGTTATATTGAAGGCAACACATGATGTAAGTGTCTATATTAGCTATATTAGCCTACTATCAAAATGACTTTAAAAGTCTTATATAAGTGTTATAATGAAGGCAACACATCATGTAAGTGTCTATATTAGCCTACTATCAAAATGACTTTAAAAGTCTTATATAAGTGTTATAATGAAGGCAACACATCATGTAAGTGTCTATATTAGCTATATTAGCCTACTATCAAAATGACTTTAAAAGTCTTATATAAGTGTTATAATGAAGGCAACACATGATGTAAGTGTCTATATTAGCTATATTAGCCTACTATCAAAATGACTTTAAAAGTCTTATATAAGTGTTATAATGAAGGCAACACATCATGTAAGTGTCTATATTAGCCTACTATCAAAATGACTTTAAAAGTCTTATATAAGTGTTATAATGAAGGCAACACATGATGTAAGAGTCTACATTAGCTATATTAGCCTACTATCACAATGACTTTAAAAGTCTTATATAAGTGTTATAATGAAGGCAACACATGATGTAAGTGTCTATATTAGCCTACTATCAAAATGACTTTAAAAGTCTTATATAAGTGTTATAATGAAGGCAACACATGATGTAAGTGTCTATATTAGCTATATTAGCCTACTATAAAAATGACTTTAAAAGTCTTATATAAGTGTTATAATGAAGGCAACACATGATGTAAGTGTCTATATTAGCTATATTAGCCTACTATCAAAATGACTTTAAAAGTCTTATATAAGTGTTATAATGAAGGCAACACATGATGTAAGTGTCTATATTAGCTATATTAGCCTACTATCAAAATGACTTTAAAAGTCTTATATAAGTGTTATAATGAAGGCAACACATGATGTAAGTGTCTATATTAGCTATATTAGCCTACTATCAAAATGACTTTAAAAGTCTTATATAAGTGTTATAATGAAGGCAACACATCATGTAAGTGTCCATATTAGCCTACTATCAAAATGACTTTAAAAGTCTTATATAAGTGTTATAATGAAGGCAACACATCATGTAAGTGTCTATATTAGCTATATTAGCCTACTATCAAAATGACTTTAAAAGTCTTATATAAGTGTTATAATGAAGGCAACACATGATGTAAGAGTCTATATTAGCTATATTAGCCTACTATCAAAATGACTTTAAAAGTCTTATATAAGTGTTATAATGAAGGCAACACATGATGTAAGTGTCTATATTAGCTATATTAGCCTACTATCAAAATGACTTTAAAAGTCTTATATAAGTGTTATAATGAAGGCAACACATGATGTAAGTGTCTATATTAGCCTACTATCAAAATGACTTTAAAAGTCTTATATAAGTGTTATAATGAAGGCAACACATGATGTAAGTGTCTATATTAGCTATATTAGCCTACTATCAAAATGACTTTAAAAGTCTTATATAAGTGTTATAATGAAGGCAACACATCATGTAAGTGTCCATATTAGCCTACTATCAAAATGACTTTAAAAGTCTTATATAAGTGTTATAATGAAGGCAACACATCATGTAAGTGTCTATATTAGCTATATTAGCCTACTATCAAAATGACTTTAAAAGTCTTATATAAGTGTTATAATGAAGGCAACACATGATGTAAGAGTCTATATTAGCTATATTAGCCTACTATCAAAATGACTTTAAAAGTCTTATATAAGTGTTATAATGAAGGCAACACATGATGTAAGTGTCTATATTAGCTATATTAGCCTACTATCAAAATGACTTTAAAAGTCTTATATAAGTGTTATAATGAAGGCAACACATCATGTAAGTGTCTATATTAGCCTACTATCAAAATGACTTTAAAAGTCTTATATAAGTGTTATAATGAAGGCAACACATGATGTAAGTGTCTATATTAGCTATATTAGCCTACTATCAAAATGACTTTAAAAGTCTTATATAAGTGTTATAATGAAGGCAACACATGATGTAAGTGTCTATATTAGCCTACTATCAAAATGACTTTAAAAGTCTTATATAAGTGTTATAATGAAGGCAACACATCATGTAAGTGTCCATATTAGCCTACTATCAAAATGACTTTAAAAGTCTTATATAAGTGTTATAATGAAGGCAACACATCATGTAAGTGTCTATATTAGCTATATTAGCCTACTATCAAAATGACTTTAAAAGTCTTATATAAGTGTTATAATGAAGGCAACACATGATGTAAGTGTCTATATTAGCCTACTATCAAAATGACTTTAAAAGTCTTATATAAGTGTTATAATGAAGGCAACACATCATGTAAGTGTCTATATTAGCCTACTATCAAAATGACTTTAAAAGTCTTATATAAGTGTTATAATGAAGGCAACACATGATGTAAGTGTCTATATTAGCTATATTAGCCTACTATCAAAATGACTTTAAAAGTCTTATATAAGTGTTATAATGAAGGCAACACATCATGTAAGTGTCTATATTAGCCTACTATCAAAATGACTTTAAAAGTCTTATATAAGTGTTATAATGAAGGCAACACATCATGTAAGTGTCTATATTAGCTATATTAGCCTACTATCAAAATGACTTTAAAAGTCTTATATAAGTGTTATAATGAAGGCAACACATGATGTAAGAGTCTACATTAGCTATATTAGCCTACTATCAAAATGACTTTAAAAGTCTTATATAAGTGTTATAATGAAGGCAACACATGATGTAAGTGTCTATATTAGCTATATTAGCCTACTATCAAAATGACTTTAAAAGTCTTATATAAGTGTTATAATGAAGGCAACACATGATGTAAGTGTCTATATTAGCTATATTAGCCTACTATCAAAATGACTTTAAAAGTCTTATATAAGTGTTATAATGAAGGCAACACATCATGTAAGTGTCTATATTAGCCTACTATCAAAATGACTTTAAAAGTCTTATATAAGTGTTATAATGAAGGCAACACATCATGTAAGTGTCTATATTAGCTATATTAGCCTACTATCAAAATGACTTTAAAAGTCTTATATAAGTGTTATATTGAAGGCAACACATGATGTAAGTGTCTATATTAGCTATTAGCCTACTATCAAAATGACTTTAAAAGTCTTATATAAGTGTTATAATGAAGGCAACACATCATGTAAGTGTCTATATTAGCCTACTATCAAAATGACTTTAAAAGTCTTATATAAGTGTTATAATGAAGGCAACACATCATGTAAGTGTCTATATTAGCTATATTAGCCTACTATCAAAATGACTTTAAAAGTCTTATATAAGTGTTATAATGAAGGCAACACATGATGTAAGTGTCTATATTAGCTATATTAGCCTACTATCAAAATGACTTTAAAAGTCTTATATAAGTGTTATAATGAAGGCAACACATCATGTAAGTGTCTATATTAGCCTACTATCAAAATGACTTTAAAAGTCTTATATAAGTGTTATAATGAAGGCAACACATCATGTAAGTGTCTATATTAGCTATATTAGCCTACTATCAAAATGACTTTAAAAGTCTTATATAAGTGTTATAATGAAGGCAACACATCATGTAAGTGTCTATATTAGCCTACTATCAAAATGACTTTAAAAGTCTTATATAAGTGTTATAATGAAGGCAACACATCATGTAAGTGTCTATATTAGCTATATTAGCCTACTATCAAAATGACTTTAAAAGTCTTATATAAGTGTTATATTGAAGGCAACACATGATGTAAGTGTCTATATTAGCTATTAGCCTACTATCAAAATGACTTTAAAAGTCTTATATAAGTGTTATAATGAAGGCAACACATCATGTAAGTGTCTATATTAGCCTACTATCAAAATGACTTTAAAAGTCTTATATAAGTGTTATAATGAAGGCAACACATCATGTAAGTGTCTATATTAGCTATATTAGCCTACTATCAAAATGACTTTAAAAGTCTTATATAAGTGTTATAATGAAGGCAACACATGATGTAAGTGTCTATATTAGCTATATTAGCCTACTATCAAAATGACTTTAAAAGTCTTATATAAGTGTTATAATGAAGGCAACACATGATGTAAGTGTCTATATTAGCCTACTATCAAAATGACTTTAAAAGTCTTATATAAGTGTTATAATGAAGGCAACACATCATGTAAGTGTCTATATTAGCTATATTAGCCTACTATCAAAGGCCGACGCAAGTCTTCGTTGACAGAAATGTTGTATTTAAATGTTTTATTCTACACATTTTTGCAACATTGGAAATCATTAGTAAAACGGAGGTTTCTCACAGGTTAGATAACTTCTGGAAATAACTGGGTTAGAATTACTAAAGGTATAGATGTGTGTGTCCAAGTTTAAGGAAACTTTCTTCTAATGGATTTATTACAATCTTTGCAAGCTGGGTAATGTTTGCTGTGGTCTGGAACAACAAGGCACACAAACAGAAATGCAGCCAATATTACTAACATCTTAATTTCCCCTCTGGGATGAATAAAGTACTTCTGATTCTGATGATGTGTCATGAGACATGCAAATATACATTATATACAAAGAGGATAAAAGTAAAGGAAATTAAATGAGCTCAAATATAGCTACAAACGAGGAATAATGATGCAATATGTACATACAGCTAGCCTAAATAGCGTGTTAGCATCGATTAGCTTGCATGCAGTGTCCAAATATGCCTGATTAGCACTCCAACAAGTCAATAACATCAACAAAACTTACCTTTGTGCATTCACGCACAACATAAAACGTTTGGTGGACAAATTGAGACAAATAAGGAGTGGCATAAAACACGTCTTTCTGTGGCAGCGTTGGAGAAAGTTATACATGTAAACAAACTACGATGAGTTCAAGGACCGCTGAAATTAGTAGGACAAAACGGCGCTTGCCAAATCCTCTCATCAGTGAATCATGTTTAATACAAACAGTGGGATTTATAACAATTAGGAAGGTTTGTGTCTCCAACAGAAAATATATTAAAACAAAAAATATATTTTTCCATTTTCACACATCTATGATAGAGGACCAGGGCCGCAGGTTGCTGACCCCCTGATGAAGGGTAATAAACAATGAAGCTATCTGCAAGCTAAGACAAATGAAATATGTGGAGTCAAAACTATACATGCTAACAAAACTCATTTTATTTTATAACATTGTCTTGAATGCAGAGTAGCCAGAAATTGTACTCTAGTAAGAGTACTGTTACTTTAGAGATGTATTACTCAAGTAAAAGTAAAGAGTAGTCACCCAAATATTTACTTGAGTAAAAGTAAAAAGTATGTTGTGAAAAAACTACTCAAATAACCTGTTTGTTTAACGATGACGGCAACAAATAATGCACAGAAACATAAAAATAGCAATGAGCAAATTCAGAGCCAGGAATATCTCTTAAGCAACTAAAACAATAATATATATTAAATAATAATACATTAACATTAAAATAAATTAAGGCAAATTGAGCCACAATAACTTAACAGCACCATAGGCTCAGTAGGCAGACATTACAAAGGAAAATAACAAGTTAGCCTTTACGCAAACCGTAAACTGATAGGTGTGGGCTGCACCTGAGAACACACTGTGCACTTCTGATTGGTGTTTCTCTGTGTGTGTGTGTGTGTGTGTGTGTGTGTGTGTGTGTGTGTGTGTGTGTGTGTGTGTGTGTGTGTGTGTGTGTGTGTGTGTGTGTGTGTGTGTGTGTGTGTGTGTGTGTGTGTGTGTGTGTGTGTGTGTGTGTGTGTGTGTGTATCTCTGTCTGTCTATGAGGCTGCAGTGCGTTAATAAATGTCCCCACACGATGTACATTTGACAGTGATTCATAGCAGGGAAGCTGACAGCCTAAATATCTACTAACGTTACTTACCGCCATGTGCTTCCTCAAATTTGATGTTGAGTTCATGTAAGCTTAAGCTTGTTAATCACATGACCGCCTGGCTCTGTTTGATTGGTGAAACGCAGGCATGTGGTAGATCCTACTTTGAAGGTCTGTCTGACAAACCAAAACAAACATCAACAGATGGATAAAAATCAGTAGCGAGTAGCTAGCTGAATGTAGATAAATGGAGCGGAGTAAAAGTAGCGTTCCTTCTCTATAAATATACTCGAGTAAAAGTAAAAGTATGTTGCATTAAAACTACTCTTAGAAGTACAATTGATCCCAAAAGTTACTCAAGTAGATGTACCGGAGTAAATGTAGCGCGTTACTACCCACCTCTGCTTAAGTTGTAATGTGCTACATCTCTGCTGGGGTTGGCCACTAAAAGAGGGGATGCCAGGTTGCCGTGGCGACGACAAAGAGGCCGTCAGAATGACTTTTAAGATGAAACGGAATCTAAACGGAGGACACTTCATTTAAATGTGCATGCGCTGCTCTCACCCTCCCAGCCCACACAGGCCGTGGTGAGGCGTTCACTGACCTTGTTACCAAGAGGATTTATGTGCGCTGCCTGCGTCCTCATCTTTATGGATGCCGCCATCGCGTTAGCATGCCGCTCATGTTCTCCTTTTGTTTAGCAGCATTTGCATCATTTCTTAGCCAATGTTGTGTTTTCCCTCCACAAGGCCACTGGTTATTTCATAGCTTGGTGTTAGGAGCGTGTGCAAGAAGCTGTTTAGCATGCACTAACGTCAAGGCTCATGTCCTCTCCAGGCGCGCAGCCTCCTCTACCAGTTCCGCCTTCTACCCAGAATCCCCTGCAGCCTCCACGACCTGTGCAAACTGTGCGGGCCGGGGATGTGGGACAGTCGCTACATCCCCGCCGTGGAGTGCTCAGGACAACACCCGGACTCTCAGAGCTGCCCTTACGGGGGCACGTCCACGCCGCGGCCCCCCTCGCCTTCTCCGTCATGCATGCCCTCGCCAAACCACGCCCCCAAACCCCCCCGAGGCTCGAAGAGTCAGGATATTTTCACCTTCAGGAAACAGTCCTGAGAGAGAGTTCACGGGGAGGCTGCGTTGCTGGAATGTTTGCGGCCTCAATAAGGACATCTGTCACATCAGACCCAAGGTCAACCAATCTCCTTTCCTTTTCAAGTCCAGCGGACAATCGGCAGCCATTATGCCGGCCGGAGGCGACCCCAGGCTGTGCTTCGCCGCCGGCTTGGCACTCTTCCACCGACTGTGGGGTGGTGCATCAGGGTCTGAGTACTGAATTCTTGCGGTCTGACCACAGAAGAGGTCAAACTGTGAATGAATCCACTTTGTCCTCATTATTCTGTGCATTTATCTTCACTGAGAGAGATATTTTTATCCAACTTCCAGGTCGACGGACGGCTTTTGTTTCACATCCATTGTTTTTTCTCGCCGATACCAATATTTAGCAATATTATAAGCCTGCATGTAGAGAACACATCTTGGACGGCAAACACAAATCACTATAGCACCATCCATCAAGTTATCTAGTCCAGTGTTTTTCAACTAGTGTGCCGTGAGATACAGTCTGGTGTGCCGTGGGGAGATGATCTAATTTCACCTACCGTAATTTCCGGACTATAAGCCGCTACTTTTTCCCCTCGTTCTGGTCCCTGCGGCTTATACAAGGGTGCGGCTTATTTACGGCCTGTTCTTCTCCGACACCGACGAAGAGGATTTCGGTGGTTTTAGTACGCAGGAGGAAGACGATGACACAATGATTAAAGACTGACTTTTCATATACCGGTAGGCTGGTTATTTTGATAACGTACAGGCGAGCACTTTGTATTACTTTGCACCGTTGTATTATTTGTACTCTGCACGAATGCTGTTCGCCATGTCAAAGATGTGAAAGTTTGATTGAATGATTGAAAGATTTATAGTTAATAAATGGGACGCTTTGCGTTCCCAAACAGTCATCTCTGTCCCGACAATCCCCTCCGTGGTAGCAGGAACCCCTATATACTACGCTAATTACACATCAAAACCCTGCGGCTTATATATGGAGCAATCTGTATTTTCCCCTAAATTTAGCTGGTGCGGCTTATAGTCAGGTGCGGCTTATAGTCCGGAAATTACGGTATTTGGGTTAAAAATATTTTTTGCAAACCAGTAATTATAGTCTGCAAATGATGTGTTGTTGTTGAGTTTCTGTTCTGTCTGGAGATCGGCAGACTTACCACGTTATACTCTTCCATATCAGTAGGTGCTTTGTAGATGTTGGAAACAGCGGGAGGCAGAGTGCAGGTAAAAAGGTGTCTAATGCTTTTTCGTGCCCCTAAGAAAAAGCATTGAAGCTTAGGGAAGGCTATGCAGAACGAAACTAAAACTGAACTGGCTACAAAGTAAACAAAAACAGAATGCTGGACGACAGCAAAGACTTACTGTGGAGCAAAGACGGCGTCCACAATGTACATCCGAACATGACATGACAATCAACAATGTCCCCACAAAGAAGGATAAAAACAACTGAAATATTCTTGATTGCTAAAACAAAGCAGATGCGGGAAATAACGCTCAAAGGAAGACATGAAACTGCTACAGGAAAATACCACCAAAATAGGAGCGCAAGACAAGAAGTAAAACACTACACACAGGAAAACAGCAAAAAAGTCCAAATAAGTCAGGGTGTGATGTGACAGTACACCTACTTTGAGACAAGAGCTATATTGATGCATGGTTGGTTATGGTTTGAAGTCATATCCAAAAACTACGGTGACGACTTTTTACTGTCAACTGAGTTTAGTTTTTTTAGTGATTCCTGCTGCTGGTGTGCCTCCGCATTTTTTCAACGCAAAAAATGTGCCTTGGCTCAAAAAAGGTTGAAAAAAAAACGGATCTAGTCACATGATGCTGTTAAGCCATGTTGCACCACACTTTGGAGCTATAAACATGGCAAACACCACCCAATTGTACATGAACCAAAGAAGGAAAAAAATCAGTTCAATCCATCCACCCAAAAATATAAAGACCAAACACAGAATACCGTATTTTTAGGACTATAAGTCACAGTTTTTTTCATAGTTTGGGTGCGACTTATACTCAGGAGCGACTTATGTGTGAAATTATTAACACATTAGCGTAAAATATCAAATAATGTTATTTATAGAGATGTCCGATAATATCGGTCTGCCGATATTATCGGCCGATAAATGCGTTAAAATGTAATATCGGAAATTACCGGTATCGGTTTTTTTTATTATCAGTATCGTTTTTTTTGGTTTTTTTTTTGTTTTTTGTATTCAATCCACATCAAAAACACAACATACACTTACAATTAGTGCACCAACCCAAAAAACCTCCCCCATTTACACTCATTCACACAAAAGGGTTGTTTCTTTCTGTTATTAATATTCTGGTTCCCACATTATATATCAATATATATCAATACAGTCTGCAAGGGATACAGTCCGTAAGCACACATGGTTGTGCGTGCTGCTGCTCCACTAATAGTACTAACCTTTAACACTTAATTTGACTCATTTTCATTCATTACTAGTTTCTATGTAACTGTTTTTATATTGTTTTACTTTCTTTTTTATTCAAGAAAATGTTTTTAATTTATTTATCTTATTTTATTTGATTCATTTTATTAAAAAGTACCTTATCTTCACCATACCTGGTTGTCCAAATTAGACATAATAATGTGTTAATTCCACGACTGTATATATCGGTTGATATCGGTATCGGTAATTAAAGAGTTGGACAATATCGGCATATCGGATATCGGCAAAAAGCCATTATCGGACATCCCTAGTTATTGATCTCATTCACGTAAGAGACCAGACGTATAAGATTTCATGGGATTTAGCGATTAGGAGTGACAGATTGTTTGGTAAACGTATAGCATGTTCTATATGTTATAGTTATTTGAATGACTCTTACCATAATATGTTACGTTAACATACCAGGCACCTTCTCAGTTGGTTATTTATGCCTCATATAACGTACACTTATTCAGCCTGTTGTTCACTATTCTTTAGACATTTTAAATTGCCTTTCAAATGTCTATTCTTGCTGTTGGCTTTTATCAGATACATTTCCCCCCAAAAATGCGACTTATACATGTTTTTTTCCTTCTTTATTATGCATTTTCGGCCGTTGCGACTTATACTCCGAAAAATACGGTAACTAGAACAACAATGAAGTACATCATCCCTTGTTGATTGCCTTTAATTACCATATTTTTCGGAGTATAAGTCGCACCGGCCGAAAATGCATAATAAAGAAGGAAAAAAACATATATAAGTCGCATTTTTTGGGGGAATGTATTTGATAAAAGCCAACAGCAAGAATAGACATTTGAAAGGCAATTTAAAATGTCTAAAGAATAGTGAACAACAGGCTGAATAAGTGTACGTTATATGAGGCATAAATAACCAACTGGTATGTTAATGTAACATATTATGGTAAGAGTCATTCAAATAACTATAACATATAGAACATGCTATACGTTTACCAAACAATCTGTCACTCCTAATCGCTAAATCCCATGAAATCTTATACGTCTAGTCTCTTACGTGAATGAGATCAATAATATTATTTGATATTTTACGCTAATGTGTTAATAATTTCACACATAAGTCGCTCCTGAGTATAAGTCGCACCCCCGGCCAAACTATGAAAAAAACTGCGACTTATAGTCCGGAAAATACGGTATAAACATGGCAAACACCACCCAATTGTACATGAACCAAAGAAGAACAAAAATCCGTTGAATCCATCCTCCCAAAAATATAAAGACCAAACACATTCTATACAGAATAACTAGAACAACAACAAAGTACATCATCTCTTGTTCATTGCCTTTAATTAGTTAGGAATTATTGACTTATTATTTTCATAGCTAGACCATAAAAAATGTTTACAACTCTCTAAATAAGTTATTATAAGAGTTGGCTAGACATGGAATAACATCCACACAGTCATCATCTAATAGTACTGTATCAGGCCTGGGCAATTATTTGGACTCGGGGGCCAAATTTAGATAAAAAAAGTGTGTCTGGGGGCCGGTATATCTATTTTTAGGAACACTAATACAAAACCTCACAATAATGATTGAAAACTAAAAACGTTATGACAGACCGCCTTAAAAAACGGAATGGAATTTGACTTTTCTTTTTACTGAACGAGACAGCCAGAATGTACATGAAAATAAAGAATGTGGGATTTACAACATTAACTATGAAGGATAAAACACTGAATATTGACAACATATTTTACAATCAAGCGAAACACAACCAAAATGCAACAAACATAGTGAAATATGAAAAACCCACCTACAATCTGAGATATCTCATAGTGACTAATTAGATGAGCATAGTAACTAATTAGATGAGCATAGTAACTAATTAGATGAGCATAGTAACTAATTAGATGAGCATAGTAACTAATTAGATGAGCATAGTAACTAATTAGATGAGCATAGTAACTAATTAGATGAGCAGAGTAACTAATGAGATGAGCATAGTAACTAATGAGATGAGCATAGTAACTAATTAGATGAGCATAGTAACTAGTATATCATGCACATTCCAAGCATGTAAAGACTTAGTATTAGGGATGTCTGATAATGGCTTTTTGCCGATATATCCGATATTGTCCAACTCTTTAATTACCGATACCGATATCAACCGATACCGATATCAACCGATATATGCAGTCGTGGAATTAACACATTATTATGCCTAATTTGGACAACCAGGTATGGTGAAGATAAGGTACTTTTTAAAAAATAATAATAAAATAAGATAACTAAATTAAAAACCATTTTCTTGAATAAAAAGGAAAGTAAAACGATATAAAAACAGTTGCATAGAAACTAGTAATGAATGAAAATGAGTAAAATTAAGTGTTAAAGGTTAGTACTATTAGTGGACCAGCAGCACGCACAATCATGTGTGCTTACGGACTGTATCCCTTGCAGACTGTATTGATATATATTGATATATAATGTAGGAAGCAGAATATTAATAACAGAAAGAAACAACCCTTTTGTGTGAATGAGTGTAAATGGGGGAGGGAGGTTTTTTGGGTTGGTGCACTAATTGTAAGTGTATCTTGTGTTTTTTATGTTGATTTAATAAAAAAAAAACAAAAAAAAACCCCGATACAGATAATAAAAAAAACCGATACCGATAATTTCCGATATTACATTTTAACGCATTTATCCCTACTTAGTATAGTTAAAGACTTGCGGTCCTTATAAAAGATGAGTGCACATGATAATGGCAGCTACACTTTACATCTTAAACATCTACAATAATTATTTGGGAATGTCCGGCGGGCCAGATTGAAAAGCTCAACGGGCCTTCATTTGTCCAGGTGTGTACTGTATAATAACACAACATACCACGTAAGAAAGGCTTTTCAAATGGAGCTGAGGGCTTCTTTTTTGTTCATCAAATGTAAAGATGGTTGCAAATCAGTCTCTCCCCCAAACAAATAATTTCCTCTGAAATAAATGTTGAAGGCAACAAACAACATGGTCTACCTGCTGTGCAAGTCCACAGTTTGTTTACAACACACTACTCTAAACACCTTCAGGATTTGATGTTGTCATTTTGCATTATTTTCTATACAAATCCAATTTGTTGCTGGAATATTTCCTGCTGGTAAAGTACAACAATACGTGTGTTAGAGTGTCCTACTATGTCCTAGGGCAGCTTACAAAGTACACCGTTCACTTCCTTCAAACTTTCAGGGACTATATTTATTTTGTCATACTCTGCACCGTTTGTGGACTCACTGCATGCAACTTTGTGTCCTCCTTGGGATGGAAGCATCAGGAGTACACAAAAAGAGCTGGCTGGCTGTGGAAATTAATCAAGTGTCCGACACTGAATGTTCAGCCCTGCTGTATGATATCACTCATTACAATCTGCATTTTCACACTATTCATTAAAAAGAAAACATCTTTGCCTTCAAATACTTTCTTAGCTTCCTTTTTTTCGTACCAAATGCACAACGTGGCGTCGTGTATTTTTTCACAAAAGGGTAGAGCATCAAATACTTTGTCTTCATTAGCCCCTGAATAACCTAAAGCAGATAGTCACATCGCAGTTATGGCTGCCTTCTGAGGTTGTACAATATAGTACTGCGATACTAATGGATATATTACGTACTATACCGCCTCTAAAAAGCAGTTCACTATTTTATTTAAGTTGTCTTAAATAAACAGTTAAATAAATAAAGTAAATTAAGTTAAGTAAATGGATATATTCCGTACTATACCGCCTCTAAAAAGCAGTTCACTATTTTATTTAAGTTGTCTTAAATAAACAGTTAAATAAATAAAGTAAATTAAGTTAAGTAAATGGATATATTCCGTACTATACCGCCTCTAAAAAGCAGTTCACTATTTTATTTAAGTTGTCTTAAATAAACAGTTAAATAAATAAAGTAAATTAAGTTAAGTTAAGTAAGTTACATAAATAAATAAAGTTGTCTAGTATGTTCACTATTTTATTTAAGTTGTCTTAAATAAACAGTTAAATAAATAAAGTAAATTAAGTTAAGTAAGTTAATTTAAGTAAGTAAGTTACATAAATAAATCAAGTTGTCTAGTATGTTCACTATTTTATTTAAGTTGTCTTAAATAAACAGTTAAATAAATAAAGTAAGTTAAGTTAAGTAAGTTAATTTAAGTAAGTAAGTTACATAAATAAATAAAGTTGTCTAGTATGTTCACTATTTTATTTAAGTTGTCTTAAATAAACAGTTAAATAAATAAAGTAAATTAAGTTAAGTAAGTTAAATTAAGTAAGTTAAGTAAGTTACATAAATAAATAAAGTTGTCTAGTATGTTCACTATTTTATTTAAGTTGTCTTAAATAAACAGTTAAATAAATAAAGCAAATTAAGTTAAGTAAGTTAAGTTAAGTAAGTTACATAAATAAATAAAGTTGTCTAGTATGTTCACTATTTTATTTAAGTTGTCTTAAATAAACAGTTAAATAAATAAAGTAAGTTAAGTTAAGTAAGTTACATAAATAAAGTTGTCTAGTATGTTCACTATTTTATTTAAGTTGTCTTAAATAAACAGTTAAATAAAGTAAATTAAGTTAAGTAAGTTAAGTTAAGTAAGTTACATAAATAAATAAAGTTGTCTAGTATGTTCACTATTTTATTTAAGTTGTTTTAAATAAACAGTTAAATAAATAAAGTAAGTTAGGTTAAGTTAAGTAAGTTACATAAATAAATAACTTAATTTACTTTATTTATTTAACTGTTTATTTAAGACAACTTAAATAAAATAGTGAACATACTAGACAACTTTATTTATTTTTGTAACTTACTTAACTTAACTTACTTAACTTAATTTGCTTTATTTATTTAACTGTTTATTTAAGACAACTTAAATAAAATAGTGAACATACTAGACAACTTTATTTATTTATGTAACTTACTTAACTTACTTAACTTAACTTACTTTATTTATTTAACTGTTTATTTAATACAACTTAAATAAAATAGTGAACATACTAGACAACTTTATTTATTTATGTAACTGACTTACTTAACTTAACTTACTTAACTTAACTTACTTTATTTAACTGTTTATTTAAGACAACTTAAATAAAATAGTGAACATACTAGACAACTTTTTTTTTTTTTTAACTTACTTAACTTAACTTACTTAACTTAATTTACTTTATTTATTTAACTGTTTATTTAAGACAACTTAAATAAAATAGTGAACATACTAGACAACTTTATTTATTTATGTAACTTACTTAACTTAACTTACTTAACTTAACTTACTTTATTTATTTAACTGTTTATTTAAGACAACTTAAATAAAATAGTGAACATACTAGACACCTTTATTTATTTATGTAACTTACTTACTTAACTTAACTTACTTAACTTAATTTACTTTATTTATTTAACTGTTTATTTAAGACAACTTAAATAAAATAGTGAACATACTAGACAACTTTAAGTAAGTTAAGTTAAGTAAGTAAGTTACATAAATAAATAAAGTTGTCTAGTATGTTCACTATTTTATTTAAGTTGTCTTAAATAAACAGTTAAATAAATAAAGTAAATTAAGTTAAGTAAGTTAAGTTAAGTAAGTTAAAAAAATAAATAAAGTTGTCTAGTATGTTCACTATTTTATTTAAGTTGTCTTAAATAAACAGTTAAATAAATAAAGTAAGTTAAGTTAAGTAAGTTAAGTTAAGTAAGTCAGTTACATAAATAAATAAAGTTGTCTAGTATGTTCACTATTTTATTTAAGTTGTCTTAAATAAACAGTTAAATAAATAAAGTAAGTTAAGTTAAGTTAAGTAAGTTACATAAATAAATAAAGTTGTCTAGTATGTTCACTATTTTATTTAAGTTGTCTTAAATAAACAGTTAAATAAATAAAGTAAATTAAGTTAAGTAAGTTAAGTTAAGTTAAGTAAGTTACATAAATAAATAAAGGTGTCTAGTATGTTCACTATTTTATTTAAGTTGTCTTAAATAAACAGTTAAATAAATAAAGTAAATTAAGTTAAGTAAGTTACATAAATAAATAAAGTTGTCTAGTATGTTCACTATTTTATTTAAGTTGTCTTAAATAAACAGTTAAATAAATAAAGTAAGTTAAGTTAAGTAAGTTAAGTAAGTTAAGTTAAGTAAGTTACATAAATAAATAAAGTTGTCTAGTATGTTCACTATTTTATTTAAGTTGTCTTAAATAAACAGTTAAATAAATAAAGTAAGTTAAGTTAAGTAAGTTAAGTAAGTTAATTTAAGTAAGTAAGTTACATAAATAAAGGTGTCTAGTATGTTCACTATTTTATTTAAGTTGTCTTAAATAAACAGTTAAATAAATAAAGTAAGTTAAGTTAAGTAAGTTAAGTTAAGTAAGTAAGTTACATAAATAAATAAAGTTGTCTAGTATGTTCACTATTTTATTTAAGTTGTCTTAAATAAACAGTTAAATAAATAAAGTAAGTTAAGTTAAGTAAGTTACATAAATAAATAAAGTTGTCTAGTATGTTCACTATTTTATTTAAGTTGTCTTAAATAAACAGTTAAATAAATAAAGTAAGTTAAGTAAGTTAAGTTAAGTAAGTTACATAAATAAATAAAGTTGTCTAGTATGTTCACTATTTTATTTAAGTTGTCTTAAATAAACAGTTAAATAAATTAAGTTAAGTAAGTTACATAAATAAATAAAGTTGTCTAGTATGTTCACTATTTTATTTAAGTTGTCTTAAATAAACAGTTAAATAAATAAAGTAAATTAAGTTAAGTAAGTTACATAAATAAATAAAGGTGTCTAGTATGTTCACTATTTTATTTAAGTTGTCTTAAATAAACAGTTAAATAAATAAAGCAAATTAAGTTAAGTAAGTTAAGTTAAGTTAAGTAAGTTAAAAAAATAAATAAAGTTGTCTAGTATGTTGACTATTTTATTTAAGTTGTCTTAAATAAACAGTTAAATAAATAAAGTAAGTTAAGTAAGTTAAGTAAGTAAGTTACATAAATAAATAAAGTTGTCTAGTATGTTCACTATTAGTTGTCTTAAATAAAAAGTTAAATAAATAAAGTAAATTAAGTTAAGTAAGTTAAGTTAAGTAAGTAAGTTACATAAATAAAGTTGTCTAGTATGTTCACTATTTTATTTAAGTTGTCTTAAATGAACAGTTAAATAAATTAAGTAAGTTAAGTTAAGTAAGTTACATAAATAAATAAAGTTGTCTAGTATGTTCACTATTTTATTTAAGTTGTCTTAAATAAACAGTTAAATAAATAAAGTAAATTAAGTTAAGTAAGTTAAGTTAAGTAAGTTACATAAATAAATAAAGTTGTCTAGTATGTTCACTATTTTATTTAAGTTGTCTTAAATAAACAGTTAAATAAATTAAGTAAGTTAAGTTAAGTAAGTTACATAAATAAATAAAGTTGTCTAGTATGTTCACTATTTTATTTAAGTTGTCTTAAATAAACAGTTAAATAAATTAAGTAAGTTAAGTTAAGTAAGTTAAAAAAATAAATAAAGTTGTCTAGTATGTTCACTATTTTATTTAAGTTGTCTTAAATAAACAGTTAAATAAATAAAGTAAGTTAAGTTAAGTAAGTTAAGTAAGTCAGTTACATAAATAAATAAAGTTGTCTAGTATGTTCACTATTTTATTTAAGTTGTCTTAAATAAACAGTTAAATAAATAAAGTAAGTTAAGTTAAGTAAGTTAAGTTAAGTAAGTAAGTTACATAAATTTATAAAGTTGTCTAGTATGTTCACTATTTTATTTAAGTTGTCTTAAATAAACAAAGTAAGTTAAGTTAAGTAAGTTAAGTTAAGTTAAGTAAGTTACATAAATAAATAAAGTTGTCTAGTATGTTTACTATTTTATTTAAGTTGTCTTGAATAAACAGTTAAATAAATAAAGTAAATTAAGTTAAGTAAGTTAAGTAAGTTACATAAATAAAGTTGTCTAGTATGTTCACTATTTTATTTAAGTTGTCTTAAATAAACAGTTAAATAAATAAAGTAAATTAAGTTAAGTAAGTTAAGTTAAGTAAGTTACATAAATAAATAAAGTTGTCTAGTATGTTCACTATTTTATTTAAGTTGTCTTAAATAAACAGTTAAATAAATAAAGTAAATTAAGTTAAGTAAGTTAAGTTAAGTAAGTTTAATAAATAAATAAATAAAGTTGTCTAGTATGTTCACTATTTTATTTAAGTTGTCTTAAATAAACAGTTAAATAAATAAAGTAAGTTAAGTTAAGTAAGTAAGATAAATAAATAAATAAAGTTGTCTAGTATGTTTACTATTTTATTTAAGTTGTCTTAAATAAACAGTTAAATAAATAAAGTAAGTTAAGTTAAGTTAAGTAAGTTAAGTTAAGTAAGTTACATAAATAAATAAAGTTGTCTAGTATGTTCACTATTTTATTTACGTTGTCTTAAATAAACAGTAAAATAAATAACGTAAATTAAGTTAAGTAAGTTAAGTTAAGTAAGTTTAAAAAATAAATAAAGTTGTCTAGTATGTTTACTATTTTATTGAAGTTGTCTTAAATAAACAGTTAAATAAATAAAGTAAATTAAGTTAAGTAAGTTAAGTTAAGTTAAGTAAGTTACATAAATAAAGTTGTCTAGTATGTTCACTATTTTATCTAAGTTGTCTTAAATAAACAGTTAAATAACTAAAGTAAATTAAGTTAAGTAAGTTACATAAATAAATAAAGTTGTCTAGTATGTTCACTATTTTATTTAAGTTGTCTTAAATAAACAGTTAAATAAATAAAGTAAATTAAGTTAAGTAAGTTAAGTAAGTTACATAAATAAATAAAGTTGTCTAGTATGTTCACTATTTTATTTAAGTTGTCTTGAATAAACAGTTAAATAAATAAAGTAAATTAAGTTAAGTAAGTTAAGTTAAGTAAGTTACATAAATAAATAAAGTTGTCTAGTATGTTCACTATTTTATTTAAGTTGTCTTAAATAAACAGTTAAATAAATAAAGTAAATTAAGTTAAGTAAGTTAAGTTAAGTAAGTTACATAAATAAATAAAGTTGTCTAGTATGTTCACTATTTTATTTAAGTTGCCTTAAATAAACAGTTAAATAAATAAAGTAAGTTAAGTTAAGTAAGTTAAGTTAAGTAAGTTACATAAATAAATAAAGGTGTCTAGTATGTTCACTATTTTATTTAAGTTGTCTTAAATAAACAATTAAATAAATAACGTAAATTAAGTTAAGTAAGTTAAGTTAAGTAAGTTACATAAATAAAGTTGTCTAGTATGTTCACTATTTTATTTAAGTTGTCTTAAATAAACAGTTAAATAAATAAAGTAAGTTAAGTTAAGTAAGTTAAATAAAGAAAAAAAGTTGTCTAGTATGTTCACTATTTTATTTAAGTGGTCTTAAATAAACAAAGTAAGTTAAGTTAAGTAAGTTAAGTTAAGTAAGTTACATAAATAAATAAAGTTGTCTAGTATGTTCACTATTTTATTTAAGTTGTCTTAAATAAACAGTTAAATAAATAAAGTAAATTAAGTTAAGTAAGTTAAGTTAAGTAAGTTACATAAATAAATAAAGTTGTCTAGTATGTTCACTATTTCATATAAGTTGTCTTAAATAAACAGTTAAATAAATAAAGTAAATTAAGTTAAGTAAGTTAAGTTAAGTAAGTTACATAAATAAATAAAGTTGTCTAGTATGTTCACTATTTTATTTAAGTTGTCTTAAATAAACAGTTAAATAAATAAAGTAAATTAAGTTAAGTAAGTTAAGTTAAGTAAGTTACATAAATAAAGTTGTCTAGTATGTTCACTATTTTATTTAAGTTGTCTTAAATAAACAGTTAAATAAATAAAGTAAGTTAAGTTAAGTTAGTTAAGTTAAATAAATGAATACAGTTGTCTAGTATGTTCACTATTTTATTTAAGTTGTCTTAAATAAACAGTTAAATAAATAAAGTAAATTAAGTTAAGTAAGTTAAGTTAAGTAAGTTACATAAATAAATAAAGTTGTCTAGTATGGTCACTATTTTATTTAAGTTGTCTTAAATAAACAAAGTAAGTTAAGTTAAGTAAGTTAATTTAAGTAAGTAAGTTACATAAATAAATAAAGTTGTCTAGTATGTTCACTATTTTATTTAAGTTGTCTTAAATAAACAGTTAAATAAATAAAGTAAATTAAGTTAAGTAAGTTAAATTAAGTTAAGTAAGTTACATAAATAAATAAAGTTGTCTAGTATGTTCACTATTTTATTTAAGTTGTCTTAAATAAACAGTTAAATAAATAAAGTAAGTTAAGTTAAGTAAGTTAAGTTAAGTAAGTAAGTTACATAAATAAATAAAGTTGTCTAGTATGTTCACTATTTTATTTAAGTGGTCTTAAATAAACAAAGTAAGTTAAGTTAAGTAAGTTAAGTTAAGTAAGTTACATAAATAAATAAAGTTGTCTAGTATGTTCACTATTTTATTTAAGTTGTCTTAAATAAACAGTTAAATAAATAAAGTAAATTAAGTTAAGTAAGTTAAGTTAAGTAAGTTACATAAATAAATAAAGTTGTCTAGTATGTTCACTATTTTATTTAAGTTGTCTTAAATAAACAGTTAAATAAATAAAGTAAATTAAGTTAAGTAAGTTAAGTTAAGTAAGTTACATAAATAAAGTTGTCTAGTATGTTCACTATTTTATTTAAGTTGTCTTAAATAAACAGTTAAATAAATAAAGTAAGTTAAGTTAAGTTAGTTAAGTTAAATAAATGAATACAGTTGTCTAGTATGTTCACTATTTTATTTAAGTTGTCTTAAATAAACAGTTAAATAAATAAAGTAAATTAAGTTAAGTAAGTTAAGTTAAGTAAGTTACATAAATAAATAAAGTTGTCTAGTATGGTCACTATTTTATTTAAGTTGTCTTAAATAAACATTTAAATAAATAACGTAAATTAAGTTAAGTAAGTTAAGTTAAGTTAAGTAAGTTACATAAATAAATAAAGTTGTCTAGTATGTTCACTATTTTATTTAAGTTGTCTTAAATAAACAGTTAAATAAATAAAGTAAATTAAGTTAAGTAAGTTAAGTTAAGTTAAGTAAGTTACATAAATAAAGTTGTCTAGTATGTTCACTATTTTATTTAAGTTGTCTTAAATAAACAGTTAAATAAATAAAGTAAATTAAGTTAAGTAAGTTAAGTTAAGTTAAGTAAGTTACATAAATAAATAAAGTTGTCTAGTATGTTCACTATTTTATTTAAGTTGTCTTAAATAAACAGTTAAATAAATAAAGTAAATTAAGTTAAGTAAGTTAAGTTAAGTTAAGTAAGTTACATAAATAAATAAAGTTGTCTAGTATGTTCACTATTTTATTTAAGTTGTCTTAAATAAACAGTTAAATAAATAAAGTAAATTAAGTTAAGTAAGTTAAGTTAAGTTAAGTAAGTTACATAAATAAAGTTGTCTAGTATGTTCACTATTTTATTTAAGTTGTCTTAAATAAACAGTTAAATAAATAAAGTAAATTAAGTTAAGTAAGTTAAGTTAAGTAAGTTACATAAATAAAGTTGTCTAGTATGTTCACTATTTTATTTAAGTTGTCTTAAATAAACAGTTAAATAAATAAAGTAAATTAAGTTAAGTAAGTTAAGTTAAGTAAGTTACATAAATAAATAAAGTTGTCTAGTATGTTCACTATTTTATTTAAATTGTCTTAAATAAACAGTTAAATAAATAAAGTAAATTAAGTTAAGTAAGTTAAGTTAAGTAAGTTACATAAATAAAGTTGTCTAGTATGTTCACTATTTTATTTAAGTTGTCTTAAATAAACAGTTAAATGAATAAAGTAAGTTAAGTTAAGTTAGTTAAGTTAAATAAATGAATAAAGTTGTCTAGTATGTTCACTATTTTATTTAAGTTGTCTTAAATAAACAGTTAAATAAATAAAGTAAATTAAGTTAAGTAAGTTAAGTTAAGTAAGTTACATAAATAAATAAAGTTGTCTAGTATGGTCACTATTTTATTTAAGTTGTCTTAAATAAACAAAGTAAGTTAAGTTAAGTAAGTTAAGTTAAGTAAGTTAATTTAAGTAAGTAAGTTACATAAATAAATAAAGTTGTCTAGTATGTTCACTATTTTATTTAAGTTGTCTTAAATAAACAGTTAAATGAATAAAGTAAATTAAGTTAAGTAAGTTAAGTTAAGATAAGTAAGTTACATAAATAAATAAAGTTGTCTAGTATGTTCACTATTTTATTTAAGTTGTCTTAAATAAACAGTTAAATAAATAAAGTAAATTAAGTTAAGTAAGTTAAGTTAAGTTAAGTAAGTTACATAAATAAAGTTGTCTAGTATGTTCACTATTTTATTTAAGTTGTCTTAAATAAACAGTTAAATAAATAAAGTAAATTAAGTTAAGTAAGTTAAGTTAAGTAAGTTACATAAATAAATAAAGTTGTCTAGTATGTTCACTATTTTATTTAAGTTGTCTTAAATAAACAGTTAAATAAATAAAGTAAATTAAGTTAAGTAAGTTAAGTTAAGTAAGTTAAAAAAATAAATAAAGTTGTCTAGTATGTCTACTATTTTATTTAAGTTTTCTAGTATGTCTACTATTTTATTTAAGTTGTCTTAAATAAACAGTTAAATAAATAAAGTAAGTTAAGTTAAGTAAGTTAAGTTAAGTAAGTAAGTTACATAAATAAATAAAGTTGTCTAGTATGTTCACTATTTTATTTAAGTTGTCTTGAATAAACAAAGTAAGTTAAGTTAAGTAAGTTAAGTTAAGTTAAGTAAGTTACATAAATAAATAAAGTTGTCTAGTATGTTCACTATTTTATTTAAGTTGTCTTAAATAAACAGTTAAATAAATAAAGTAAATTAAGTTAAGTAAGTTAAGTTAAGTTAAGTAAGTTACATAAATAAAGTTGTCTAGTATGTTTACTATTTTATTTAAGTTGTCTTAAATAAACAGTTAAATAAATAAAGTAAATTAAGTTAAGTAAGTTAAGTTAAGTAAGTTACATAAATAAATAAAGTTGTCTAGTATGTTCACTATTTTATTTAAGTTGTCTTAAATAAACAGTTAAATAAATAAAGTAAATTAAGTTAAGTAAGTTAAGTTAAGTAAGTTACATAAATAAATAAAGTTGTCTAGTATGTTCACTATTTTATTTAAGTTGTCTTAAATAAACAGTTAAATAAATAAAGTAAATTAAGTTAAGTAAGTTAAGTTAAGTAAGTTACATAAATAAATAAAGTTGTCTAGTATGTTCACTATTTTATTTAAGTTGTCTTAAATAAACAGTTAAATAAATAAAGTAAATTAAGTTAAGTTAAGTAAGTTTAATAAATAAATAAAGTTGTCTAGTATGTTCACTATTTTATTTAAGTTGTCTTAAATAAACAGTTAAATAAATAAAGTAAGTTAAGTTAAGTAAGTTAAGTTAAGTAAGTAAGATAAATAAATAAATAAAGTTGTCTACTATGTTTACTATTTTATTTAAGTTGTCTTAAATAAACAGTTAAATAAATAAAGTAAGTTAAGTAAGTTACATAAATAAATAAAGTTGTCTAGTATGTTCATTATTTTATTTACGTTGTCTTAAATAAACAGTTAAATAAATAACGTAAATTAAGTTAAGTAAGTTCAGTTAAGTAAGTTACATAAATAAATAAAGTTGTCTAGTATGTTCAATATTTTATTTAAGTTGTCTTAAATAAACAGTTAAATAAATAAAGTAAATTAAGTTAAGTAAGTTAAGTTAAGTAAGTTACATAAATAAATAAAGTTGTCTAGTATGTTCACTATTTTATTTAAGTTGTCTTAAATAAACAGTTAAATAAATAAAGTAAATTAAGTTAAGTAAGTTAAGTTAAGTAAGTTACATAAATAAAGTTGTCTAGTATGTTCACTATTTTATTTAAGTTGTCTTAAATAAACAGTTAAATAAATAAAGTAAATTAAGTTAAGTAAGTTAAGTTAAGTAAGTTACATAAATAAATAAAGTTGTCTAGTATGTTCAATATTTTATTTAAGTTGTCTTAAATAAACAGTTAAATAAATAAAGTAAATTAAGTTAAGTAAGTTAAGTTAAGTAAGTTACATAAATAAATAAAGTTGTCTAGTATGTTCACTATTTTATTTAAGTTGTCTTAAATAAACAGTTAAATAAATCAAGTAAATTAAGTTAAGTAAGTTAAGTTAAGTTAAGTAAGGTACATAAATAAATAAAGTTGTCTAGTATGTTCACTATTTTATTTAAGTTGTCTTAAATAAACAGTTAAATAAATAAAGTTAAGTAAGTTAAGTAAGTTACATAAATAAATAAAGTTGTCTAGTATGTTCACTATTTTATTTAAGTTGTCTTAAATAAACAGTTAAATAAATAAAGTAAGTTAAGTTAGTTAAGTTAAGTAAGTTACATAAATAAATAAAGTTGTCTAGTATGTTCACTATTTTATTTAAGTTGTCTTAAATAAACAGTTAAATAAATAAAGTAAATTAAGTTAAGTAAGTTAAGTTAAGTTAAGTAAGTTACATAAATAAATAAAGTTGTCTAGTATGTTCACTATTTTATTTAAGTTGCCTTAAATAAACAGTTAAATAAATAAAGTAAGTTAAGTTAAGTAAGTTACATAAATAAATAAAGGTGTCTAGCATGTTCACTATTTTATTTAAGTTATCTTAAATAAACAATTAAATAAATAACGTAAATTAAGTTAAGTAAGTTAAGTTAAGTAAGTAAGTTACATAAATAAATAAAGTTGTCTAGTATGTTCACTATTTTATTTAAGTTGTCTTAAATAAACAAAGTAAGTTAAGTTAAGTAAGTTAAGTTAAGTAAGTTACATAAATAAATAAAGTTGTCTAGTATGTTCACTATTTTATTGAAGTTGTCTTAAATAAACAGTTAAATAAATAACGTAAATTAAGTTAAGTAAGTTAAGTTAAGTAAGTTTAAAAAATAAATAAAGTTGTCTAGTATGTTTACTGTTTTATTTAAGTTGTCTTAAATAAACAGTTAAATAAATAAAGTAAATTAAGTTAAGTAAATTAAGTTAAGTAAGTTACATAAATAAAGTTGTCTAGTATGTTCACTATTTTATTTAAGTTGTCTTAAATAAACAGTTAAATAAATAAAGTAAGCTAAGTTAGTTAAGTTAAGTAAGTTACATAAATAAATAAAGTTGTCTAGTATGTTCACTATTTTATTTAAGTTGTTTTAAATAAACAGTTAAATAAATAAAGTAAATTAAGTTAAGTAAGTTAAGTTAAGTAAGTTACATAAATAAATAAAGTTGTCTAGTATGTTCACTATTTTATTTAAGTTGCCTTAAATAAACAGTTAAATAAATAAAGTAAGTTAAGTTAAGTAAGTTAAGTTAAGTAAGTTAAATAAATAAATAAAGGTGTCTAGTATGTTCACTATTTTATTTAAGTTGTCTTAAATAAACAATTAAATAAATAACGTAAATTAAGTTAAGTAAGTTAAGTTAAGTAAGTTACATAAATAAAGTTGTCTAGTATGTTCACTATTTTATTTAAGTTGTCTTAAATAAACAAAGTAAGTTAAGTTAAGTAAAGTAAGTAAGTTACATAAATAAATAAAGTTGTCTAGTATGTTCACTATTTTATTTAAGTTGTCTTAAATAAACAGTTAAATAAATAAAGTAAGTTAAGTTAAGTAAGTTAAATAAAGAAAAAAAGTTGCCTAGTATGTTCACTATTTTATTCAAGTTGTCTTAAATAAACAGTTAAATAAATAAAGTAAGTTAAGTTAAGTAAGTTAAGTAAGTAAGTTACATAAATAAATAAAGTTGTCTAGTATGTTCACTATTTTATTTAAGTTGTCTTAAATAAACAAAGTAAGTTAAGTCAAGTAAGTTAAGTTAAGTTAAGTAAGTTACATAAATAAATAAAGTTGTCTAGTATGTTCACTATTTTATTTAAGTTGTCTTAAATAAACAGTTAAATAAATAAAGTAAATTAAGTTAAGTAAGTTAAGTTAAGTAAGTTACATAAATAAATAAAGTTGTCTAGTATGTTCACAATTTTATTTAAGTTGTCTTAAATAAACAGTTAAATAAACAAAGTAAGTTAAGTTAAGTAAGTTAAGTTAAGTAAGTTACATAAATAAATAAAGTTGTCTAGTATGTTCACTATTTTATTGAAGTTGTCTTAAATAAACAGTTAAATAAATAAAGTAAATTAAGTTAAGTAAGTTAAGTTAAGTAAGTTACATAAATAAATAAAGTTGTCTAGTATGTTCACTATTTTATTTAAGTTGTCTTAAATAAACAGTTAAATAAATAAAGTAAATTAAGTTAAGTAAGTTAAGTTAAGTAAGTTACATAAATAAATAAAGTTGTCTAGTATGTTCACTATTTTATTTAAGTTGTCTTAAATAAACAAAGTAAGTTAAGTTAAGTAAGTTAAGTTAAGTAAGTTACATAAATAAATAAAGTTGTCTAGTATGTTCACTATTTTATTTAAGTTGTCTTAAATAAACAGTTAAATATATAAAGTAAGTTAAGTTAAGTTAGTTAAGTTAAATAAATAAATAAAGTTGTCTAGTATGTTCACTATTTTATTTAAGTTGTCTTAAATAAACAGTTAAATAAATAAAGTAAATTAAGTTAAGTAAGTTAAGTTAAGTAAGTTACATAAATAAATAAAGTTGTCTAGTATGTTCACTATTTTATTTAAGTTGTCTTAAATAAACAGTTAAATATATAAAGTAAGTTAAGTTAAGTTAGTTAAGTTAAATAAATAAATAAAGTTGTCTAGTATGTTCACTATTTTATTTAAGTTGTCTTAAATAAACAGTTAAATAAATAAAGTAAATTAAGTTAAGTAAGTTAAGTTAAGTAAGTTACATAAATAAATAAAGTTGTCTAGTATGTTCACTATTTTATTTAAGTTGTCTTAAATAAACAAAGTAAGTTAAGTTAAGTAAGTTAAGTTAAGTAAGTTACATAAATAAATAAAGTTGTCTAGTATGTTCACTATTTTATTTAAGTTGTCTTAAATAAACAGTTAAATAAATAAAGTAAATTAAGTTAAGTAAGTTAAGTTAAGTTAAGTAAGTTACATAAATAAAGTTGTCTAGTATGTTCACTATTTTATTTAAGTTGTCTTAAATAAACAGTTAAATAAATAAAGTAAATTAAGTTAAGTAAGTTAAGTTAAGTAAGTTACATAAATAAAGTTGTCTAGTATGTTCACTATTTTATTTAAGTTGTCTTAAATAAACAGTTAAATAAATAAAGTAAATTAAGTTAAGTAAGTTAAGTTAAGTAAGTTACATAAATAAATAAAGTTGTCTAGTATGTTCACTATTTTATTTAAGTTTTCTTAAATAAACAGTTAAATAAATAAAGTAAATTAAGTTAAGTAAGTTAAGTTAAGTAAGTTAAAAAAATAAATAAAGTTGTCTAGTATGTCTACTATTTTATTTAAGTTGTCTTAAATAAACAGTTAAATAAATAAAGTAAGTTAAGTAAGTTAAGTTAAGTAAGTAAGTTACATAAATCAATAAAGTTGTCTAGTATGTTCACTATTTTATTTAAGTTGTCTTAAATAAACAAAGTAAGTTAAGTTAAGTAAGTTAAGTTAAGTTAAGTAAGTTACATAAATAAATAAAGTTGTCTAGTATGTTCACTATTTTATTTAAGTTGTCTTAAATAAACAGTTAAATAAATAAAGTAAATTAAGTTAAGTAAGTTAAGTTAAGTAAGTTTAAAAAATAAATAATGTTGTCTACTATGTTTACTGTTTTATTTAAGTTGTCTTAAATAAACAGTTAAATAAATCAAGTAAATTAAGTTAAGTAAGTTAAGTTAAGTTAAGTAAGTTACATAAATAAATAAAGTTGTCTAGTATGTTCACAATTTTATTTAAGTTGTCTTAAATAAACAGTTAAATAAATAAAGTAAGTTAAGTTAGTTAAGTTAAGTAAGTTACATAAATAAATAAAGTTGTCTAGTATGTTCACTATTTTATTTAAGTTGTCTTAAATAAACAGTTAAATAAATAAAGTAAATTAAGTTAAGTAAGTTAAGTTAAGTTAAGTAAGTTACATAAATAAATAAAGTTGTCTAGTATGTTCACTATTTTATTTAAGTTGCCTTAAATAAACAGTTAAATAAATAAAGTAAGTTAAGTTAAGTAAGTTAAGTTAAGTAAGTTACATAAATAAAGGTGTCTAGCATGTTCACTATTTTATTTAAGTTGTCTTAAATAAACAATTAAATAAATAACGTAAATTAAGTTAAGTAAGTTAAGTTAAGTAAGTAAGTTACATAAATAAATAAAGTTGTCTAGTATGTTCACTATTTTATTCAAGTTGTCTTAAATAAACAAAGTAAGTTAAGTAAGTTACATAAATAAATAAAGTTGTCTAGTATGTTCAATATTTTATTTAAGTTGTCTTAAATAAACAGTTAAATAAATAAAGTAAGTTAAGTTAGTTAGGTTAAGTAAGTTACATAAATAAATAAAGTTGTCTAGTATGTTCCCTATTTTATTTAAGTTGTCTTAAATAAACAGTTAAATAAATAAAGTAAATTAAGTTAAGTAAGTTAAGTTAAGTTAAGTAAGTTACATAAATAAATAAAGTTGTCTAGTATGTTCACTATTTTATTTAAGTTGCCTTAAATAAACAGTTAAATAAATAAAGTAAGTTAAGTTAAGTAAGTTAAGTTAAGTAAGTTAAATAAATAAATAAAGGTGTCTAGTATGTTCACTATTTTATTTAAGTTGTCTTAAATAAACAATTAAATAAATAACGTAAATTAAGTTAAGTAAGTTACATAAATAAAGTTGTCTAGTATGTTCACTATTTTATTTAAGTTGTCTTAAATAAACAAAGTAAGTTAAGTTAAGCAAGTTACGTTAAGTAAGTTACATAAATAAATAAAGTTGTCTAGTATGTTCACTATTTTATTTAAGTTGTCTTAAATAAACAGTTAAATAAATTAAGTAAGTTAAGTTAAGTAAGTTACATAAATAAATAAAGTTGTCTAGTACGTTCACTATTTTATTTAAGTTGTCTTAAATAAACAGTTAAATAAATAAAGTAAATTAAGTTAAGTAAGTTAAGTTAAGTAAGTAAGTTACATAAATAAAGTTGTCTAGTATGTTCACTATTTTATTTAAGTTGTCTTAAATAAACAGTTAAATAAATAAAGTAAGTTAAGTTAAGTAAGTTAAGTTAAGTAAGTAAGTTACATAAATAAATAAAGTTGTCTAGTATGTTCACTATTTTATTTAAGTTTTCTTAAATAAACAGTTAAATAAATAAAGTAAGTTAAGTAAGTTAAGTTAAGTAAGTTACATAAATAAATAAAGTTGTCTAGTATGTTCACTATTTTATTTAAGTTGTCTTAAATAAACAGTTAAATAAATTAAGTAAGTTAAGTTAAGTAAGTTACATAAATAAATAAAGTTGTCTAGTATGTTCACTATTTTATTTAAGTTGTCTTAAATAAACAGATAAATAAATAAAGTAAGTTAAGTTAAGTAAGTTAATTTAAGTAAGTAAGTTACATAAATAAATAAAGGTGTCTAGTATGTTCACTATTTTATTTAAGTTGTCTTAAATAAACAGTTAAATAAATAAAGTAAATTAAGTTAAGTAAGTTAAGTTAAGTAAGTTAAATAAATAAATAAATAAAGTTGTCTAGTATGTTCACTATTTTATTTAAGTTGTCTTAAATAAACAGTTAAATAAATAAAGTAAGTTAAGTAAGTTAAGTTAAGTAAGTTACATAAATAAATAAAGTTGTCTAGTATGTTCACTATTTTATTTAAGTTGTCTTAAATAAACAGTTAAATAAATAAAGTAAATTAAGTTAAGTAAGTTAAGTTAAGTTAAGTAAGTTAAATAAATAAATAAAGTTGTCTAGTATGTTCACTATTTTATTTAAGTTGTCTTAAATAAACAGTTAAATAAATAAAGTAAGTTAAGTTAAGTAAGTTACATAAATAAAGTTGTCTAGTATGTTCACTATTTTATTTCAGTTGTCTTAAATAAACAGTTAAATAAATAAAGTAAATTAAGTTCAGTAAGTTAAGTTAAGTAAGTTAAAAAAATAAATAAAGTTGTCTAGTATGTTCACTATTTTATTTAAGTTGTCTTAAATAAACAGTTAAATAAATAAATTAAGTTAAGTAAGTTAAGTTAAGTAAGTTACATAAATAAATAAAGTTGTCTAGTATGTTCACTATATTATTTAAGTTGTCTTAAATAAACAGTTAAATAAATAAAGTAAATTAAGTTAAGTAAGTTAAGTTAAGTAAGTTTCATAAATAAATAAAGGTGTCTAGTATGTTCACTATTTTATTTAAGTTGTCTTAAATAAACAGTTAAATAAATAAAGCAAATTAAGTTAAGTAAGTTAAGTTAAGTTAAGTAAGTTAAAAAAATAAATAAAGTTGTCTAGTATGTTCACTATTTTATTTAAGTTGTCTTAAATAAACAGTTAAATAAATAAAGCAAATTAAGTTAAGTAAGTTAAGTTAAGTAAGTTACATAAATAAATAAAGTTGTCTAGTATGTTCACTATTTTATTTAAGTTGTCTTAAATAAACAGTTAAATAAATAAAGTAAATTAAGTTAGTTAAGTTAAGTAAGTAAGTTACATAAATAAATAAAGTTGTCTAGTATGTTCACTATTTTATTTAAGTTGTCTTAAATAAACAGTTAAATAAATAAAGCAAATTAAGTTAAGTAAGTTAAGTTAAGTAAGTTAAATAAATAAATAAATAAAGTTGTCTAGTATGTTCACTATTTTATTTAAGTTGTCTTAAATAAACAGTTAAATAAATAAAGTAAATTAAGTTAAGTAAGTTAAGTTAAGTAAGTTACATAAATAAATAAAGTTGTCTAGTATGTTCACTATTTTATTTAAGTTGTCTTAAATAAACAGTTAAATAAATAAAGTAAGTTAAGTAAGTTAAGTTAAGTAAGTTACATAAATAAATAAAGTTGTCTAGTATGTTCACTATTTTATTTAAGTTGTCTTAAATAAACAGTTAAATAAATAAAGTAAATTAAGTTAAGTAAGTTAAGTTAAGTTAAGTAAGTTAAATAAATAAATAAAGTTGTCTAGTATGTTCACTATTTTATTTAAGTTGTCTTAAATAAACAGTTAAATAAATAAAGTAAGTTAAGTTAAGTAAGTTACATAAATAAAGTTGTCTAGTATGTTCACTATTTTATTTCAGTTGTCTTAAATAAACAGTTAAATAAATAAAGTAAATTAAGTTAAGTAAGTTAAGTTAAGTAAGTTAAAAAAATAAATAAAGTTGTCTAGTATGTTCACTATTTTATTTAAGTTGTCTTAAATAAACAGTTAAATAAATAAAGCAAATTAAGTTAAGTAAGTTAAGTTAAGTAAGTTAAAAAAATAAATAAAGTTGTCTAGTATGTTCACTATTTTATTTAAGTTGTCTTAAATAAACAGTTAAATAAATTAAGTAAGTTAAGTTAAGTAAGTTACATAAATAAATAAAGTTGTCTAGTATGTTCACTATTTTATTTAAGTTGTCTTAAATAAACAGTTAAATAAATAAAGTAAATTAAGTTAAGTAAGTTAAGTTAAGTAAGTTAAAAAAAAAAATAAAGTTGTCTAGTATGTCTACTATTTTATTTAAGTTGTCTAGTATGTCTACTATTTTATTTAAGTTGTCTTAAATAAACAGTTAAATAAATAAAGTAAGTTAAGTTAAGTAAGTTAAGTTAAGTAAGTCAGTTACATAAATAAATAAAGTTGTCTAGTATGTTCACTATTTTATTTAAGTTGTCTTAAATAAACAGTTAAATGAATAAAGTAAATTAAGTTAAGTAAGTTAAGTTAAGTTAAGTAAGTTTTAAAAATTAATAAAGATGTCTAGTATGTTTACTATTTTATTTAAGTTGTCTTAAATAAACAGTTAAATAAATAAAGTAAGTTATGTTAGTTAAGTTAAATAAGTAAGTTACATAAATAAATACAGTTGTCTAGTATGTTCACTATTTTATTTAAGTTTTCTTAAATAAACAGTTAAATAAATAAAGTAAATTAAGTTAAGTAAGTTAAGTTAAGTTAAGTAATTTACATAAATAAATAAAGGTGTCTAGTATGTTCACTATTTTATTTAAGTTGTCTTAAATAAACAGTTAAATAAATAAAGTAAGTTAAGTTAAGTAAGTTAATTTAAGTAAGTAAGTTACATAAATAAAGGTGTCTAGTATGTTCACTATTTTATTTAAGTTGTCTTAAATAAACAGTTAAATAAATAAAGTAAGTTAAGTTAAGTAAGTTAAGTTAAGTAAGTTACATAAATAAATAAAGTTGTCTAGTATGTTCACTATTTTATTTAAGTTGTCTTAAATAAACAGTTAAATAAATAAAGTAAATTAAGTTAAGTAAGTTAAGTTAAGTTAAGTAAGTTACATAAATAAAGTTGTCTAGTATGTTCACTATTTTATTTAAGTTGTCTTAAATAAACAGTTAAATAAATAAAGTAAATTAAGTTAAGTAAGTTAAGTTAAGTAAGTTACATAAATAAAGTTGTCTAGTATGTTCACTATTTTATTTAAGTTGTCTTAAATAAACAGTTAAATAAATAAAGTAAATTAAGTTAAGTAAGTTAAGTTAAGTAAGTTACATAAATAAATAAAGTTGTCTAGTATGTTCACTATTTTATTTAAGTTTTCTTAAATAAACAGTTAAATAAATAAAGTAAATTAAGTTAAGTAAGTTAAGTTAAGTAAGTTAAAAAAATAAATAAAGTTGTCTAGTATGTCTACTATTTTATTTAAGTTGTCTTAAATAAACAGTTAAATAAATAAAGTAAGTTAAGTTAAGTAAGTTAAGTTAAGTAAGTAAGTTACATAAATCAATAAAGTTGTCTAGTATGTTCACTATTTTATTTAAGTTGTCTTAAATAAACAAAGTAAGTTAAGTTAAGTAAGTTAAGTTAAGTTAAGTAAGTTACATAAATAAATAAAGTTGTCTAGTATGTTCACTATTTTATTTAAGTTGTCTTAAATAAACAGTTAAATAAATAAAGTAAATTAAGTTAAGTAAGTTAAGTTAAGTAAGTTTAAAAAATAAATAATGTTGTCTACTATGTTTACTGTTTTATTTAAGTTGTCTTAAATAAACAGTTAAATAAATCAAGTAAATTAAGTTAAGTAAGTTAAGTTAAGTTAAGTAAGTTACATAAATAAATAAAGTTGTCTAGTATGTTCACAATTTTATTTAAGTTGTCTTAAATAAACAGTTAAATAAATAAAGTAAGTTAAGTTAGTTAAGTTAAGTAAGTTACATAAATAAATAAAGTTGTCTAGTATGTTCACTATTTTATTTAAGTTGTCTTAAATAAACAGTTAAATAAATAAAGTAAATTAAGTTAAGTAAGTTAAGTTAAGTTAAGTAAGTTACATAAATAAATAAAGTTGTCTAGTATGTTCACTATTTTATTTAAGTTGCCTTAAATAAACAGTTAAATAAATAAAGTAAGTTAAGTTAAGTAAGTTAAGTTAAGTAAGTTACATAAATAAAGGTGTCTAGCATGTTCACTATTTTATTTAAGTTGTCTTAAATAAACAATTAAATAAATAACGTAAATTAAGTTAAGTAAGTTAAGTTAAGTAAGTAAGTTACATAAATAAATAAAGTTGTCTAGTATGTTCACTATTTTATTCAAGTTGTCTTAAATAAACAAAGTAAGTTAAGTTAAGTAAGTTACATAAATAAATAAAGTTGTCTAGTATGTTCAATATTTTATTTAAGTTGTCTTAAATAAACAGTTAAATAAATAAAGTAAGTTAAGTTAGTTAGGTTAAGTAAGTTACATAAATAAATAAAGTTGTCTAGTATGTTCCCTATTTTATTTAAGTTGTCTTAAATAAACAGTTAAATAAATAAAGTAAATTAAGTTAAGTAAGTTAAGTTAAGTTAAGTAAGTTACATAAATAAATAAAGTTGTCTAGTATGTTCACTATTTTATTTAAGTTGCCTTAAATAAACAGTTAAATAAATAAAGTAAGTTAAGTTAAGTAAGTTAAGTTAAGTAAGTTAAATAAATAAATAAAGGTGTCTAGTATGTTCACTATTTTATTTAAGTTGTCTTAAATAAACAATTAAATAAATAACGTAAATTAAGTTAAGTAAGTTACATAAATAAAGTTGTCTAGTATGTTCACTATTTTATTTAAGTTGTCTTAAATAAACAAAGTAAGTTAAGTTAAGCAAGTTAAGTTAAGTAAGTTACATAAATAAATAAAGTTGTCTAGTATGTTCACTATTTTATTTAAGTTGTCTTAAATAAACAGTTAAATAAATTAAGTAAGTTAAGTTAAGTAAGTTACATAAATAAATAAAGTTGTCTAGTACGTTCACTATTTTATTTAAGTTGTCTTAAATAAACAGTTAAATAAATAAAGTAAATTAAGTTAAGTAAGTTAAGTTAAGTAAGTAAGTTACATAAATAAAGTTGTCTAGTATGTTCACTATTTTATTTAAGTTGTCTTAAATAAACAGTTAAATAAATAAAGTAAGTTAAGTTAAGTAAGTTAAGTTAAGTAAGTAAGTTACATAAATAAATAAAGTTGTCTAGTATGTTCACTATTTTATTTAAGTTTTCTTAAATAAACAGTTAAATAAATAAAGTAAGTTAAGTAAGTTAAGTTAAGTAAGTTACATAAATAAATAAAGTTGTCTAGTATGTTCACTATTTTATTTAAGTTGTCTTAAATAAACAGTTAAATAAATTAAGTAAGTTAAGTTAAGTAAGTTACATAAATAAATAAAGTTGTCTAGTATGTTCACTATTTTATTTAAGTTGTCTTAAATAAACAGATAAATAAATAAAGTAAGTTAAGTTAAGTAAGTTAATTTAAGTAAGTAAGTTACATAAATAAATAAAGGTGTCTAGTATGTTCACTATTTTATTTAAGTTGTCTTAAATAAACAGTTAAATAAATAAAGTAAATTAAGTTAAGTAAGTTAAGTTAAGTTAAATAAGTTAAATAAATAAATAAAGTTGTCTAGTATGTTCACTATTTTATTTAAGTTGTCTTAAATAAACAGTTAAATAAATAAAGTAAGTTAAGTTAAGTAAGTTACATAAATAAAGTTGTCTAGTATGTTCACTATTTTATTTCAGTTGTCTTAAATAAACAGTTAAATAAATAAAGTAAATTAAGTTCAGTAAGTTAAGTTAAGTAAGTTAAAAAAATAAATAAAGTTGTCTAGTATGTTCACTATTTTATTTAAGTTGTCTTAAATAAACAGTTAAATAAATAAATTAAGTTAAGTAAGTTAAGTTAAGTAAGTTACATAAATAAATAAAGTTGTCTAGTATGTTCACTATTTTATTTAAGTTGTCTTAAATAAACAGTTAAATAAATAAAGTAAATTAAGTTAAGTAAGTTAAGTTAAGTAAGTTTCATAAATAAATAAAGGTGTCTAGTATGTTCACTATTTTATTTAAGTTGTCTTAAATAAACAGTTAAATAAATAAAGCAAATTAAGTTAAGTAAGTTAAGTTAAGTTAAGTAAGTTAAAAAAATAAATAAAGTTGTCTAGTATGTTCACTATTTTATTTAAGTTGTCTTAAATAAACAGTTAAATAAATAAAGCAAATTAAGTTAAGTAAGTTAAGTTAAGTAAGTTAAAAAAATAAATAAAGTTGTCTAGTATGTTCACTATTTTATTTAAGTTGTCTTAAATAAACAGTTAAATAAATAAAGTAAATTAAGTTAGTTAAGTTAAGTAAGTAAGTTACATAAATAAATAAAGTTGTCTAGTATGTTCACTATTTTATTTAAGTTGTCTTAAATAAACAGTTAAATAAATAAAGCAAATTAAGTTAAGTAAGTTAAGTTAAGTAAGTTAAATAAATAAATAAATAAAGTTGTCTAGTATGTTCACTATTTTATTTAAGTTGTCTTAAATAAACAGTTAAATAAATAAAGTAAATTAAGTTAAGTAAGTTAAGTTAAGTAAGTTACATAAATAAATAAAGTTGTCTGGTATGTTCACTATTTTATTTAAGTTGTCTTAAATAAACAGTTAAGTAAATAAAGTAAGTTAAGTAAGTTAAGTTAAGTAAGTTACATAAATAAATAAAGTTGTCTAGTATGTTCACTATTTTATTTAAGTTGTCTTAAATAAACAGTTAAATAAATAAAGTAAATTAAGTTAAGTAAGTTAAGTTAAGTTAAGTAAGTTAAATAAATAAATAAAGTTGTCTAGTATGTTCACTATTTTATTTAAGTTGTCTTAAATAAACAGTTAAATAAATAAAGTAAGTTAAGTTAAGTAAGTTACATAAATAAAGTTGTCTAGTATGTTCACTATTTTATTTCAGTTGTCTTAAATAAACAGTTAAATAAATAAAGTAAATAAAGTTAAGTAAGTTAAGTTAAGTAAGTTAAAAAAATAAATAAAGTTGTCTAGTATGTTCACTATTTTATTTAAGTTGTCTTAAATAAACAGTTAAATAAATAAAGCAAATTAAGTTAAGTAAGTTAAGTTAAGTAAGTTAAAAAAATAAATAAAGTTGTCTAGTATGTTCACTATTTTATTTAAGTTGTCTTAAATAAACAGTTAAATAAATTAAGTAAGTTAAGTTAAGTAAGTTACATAAATAAATAAAGTTGTCTAGTATGTTCACTATTTTATTTAAGTTGTCTTAAATAAACAGTTAAATAAATAAAGTAAATTAAGTTAAGTAAGTTAAGTTAAGTAAGTTAAAAAAAAAAATAAAGTTGTCTAGTATGTCTACTATTTTATTTAAGTTGTCTAGTATGTCTACTATTTTATCTAAGTTGTCTTAAATAAACAGTTAAATAAATAAAGTAAGTTAAGTTAAGTAAGTTAAGTTAAGTAAGTCAGTTACATAAATAAATAAAGTTGTCTAGTATGTTCACTATTTTATTTAAGTTGTCTTAAATAAACAGTTAAATGAATAAAGTAAATTAAGTTAAGTAAGTTAAGTTAAGTTAAGTAAGTTTTAAAAATTAATAAAGATGTCTAGTATGTTTACTATTTTATTTAAGTTGTCTTAAATAAACAGTTAAATAAATAAAGTAAGTTATGTTAGTTAAGTTAAATAAGTAAGTTACATAAATAAATACAGTTGTCTAGTATGTTCACTATTTTATTTAAGTTTTCTTAAATAAACAGTTAAATAAATAAAGTAAATTAAGTTAAGTAAGTTAAGTTAAGTTAAGTAATTTACATAAATAAATAAAGGTGTCTAGTATGTTCACTATTTTATTTAAGTTGTCTTAAATAAACAGTTAAATAAATAAAGTAAGTTAAGTTAAGTAAGTTAATTTAAGTAAGTAAGTTACATAAATAAAGGTGTCTAGTATGTTCACTATTTTATTTAAGTTGTCTTAAATAAACAGTTAAATAAATAAAGTAAGTTAAGTTAAGTAAGTTAAGTTAAGTAAGTAAGTTACATAAATAAATAAAGTTGTCTAGTATGTTCACTATTTTATTTAAGTTGTCTTAAATAAACAGTTAAATAATTAAAGTAAATTAAGTTAAGTAAGTTAAGTTAAGTAAGTTAAAAAAATAAATAAAGTTGTCTAGTATGTCTACTATTTTATTTAAGTTGTCTAGTATGTCTACTATTTTATTTAAGTTGTCTTAAATAAACAGTTAAATAAATAAAGTAAGTTAAGTTAAGTAAGTTAAGTTAAGTAAGTCAGTTACATAAATAAATAAAGTTGTCTAGTATGTTCACTATTTTATTTAAGTTGTCTTAAATAAACAGTTAAATGAATAAAGTAAATTAAGTTAAGTAAGTTAAGTTAAGTTAAGTAAGTTTAAAAAATTAATAAAGTTGTCTAGTATGTTTAGTATTTTATTTAAGTTGTCTTAAATAAACAGTTAAATAAATAAAGTAAGTTATGTTAGTTAAGTTAAATAAGTAAGTTACATAAATAAATACAGTTGTCTAGTATGTTCACTATTTTATTTAAGTTTTCTTAAATAAACAGTTAAATAAATAAAGTAAATTAAGTTAAGTAAGTTAAGTTAAGTAAGTTACATAAATAAATAAAGGTGTCTAGTATGTTCACTATTTTATTTAAGTTGTCTTAAATAAACAGTTAAATAAATAAAGTAAGTTAAGTTAAATAAGTTAATTTAAGTAAGTAAGTTACATAAAGAAAGGTGTCTAGTATGTCCACTATTTTATTTAAGTTGTCTTAAATAAACAGTTAAATAAATAAAGTAAGTTAAGTTAAGTAAGTAAGTTACATAAATAAATAAAGTTGTCTAGTATGTTCACTATTTTATTTAAGTTGTCTTAAATAAACAGTTAAATAAATAAAGTAAGTTAAGTAAGTTAAGTTAAGTAAGTTACATAAATAAATAAAGTTGTCTAGTATGTTCACTTTTTTATTTAAGTTGTCTTAAATAAACAGTTTAATAAATAAAGTAAATTAAGTTAAGTAAGTTAAGTTAAGTTAAGTAAGTTACATAAATAAATAAAGGTGTCTAGTATGTTCACTATTTTATTTAAGTTGTCTTAAATAAACAGTTAAATAAATAAAGTAAATTAAGTTAAGTAAGTTAAGTTAAGTAAGTTAAATAAATAAATAAATAAAGTTGTCTAGTATGTTCACTATTTTATTTAAGTTGTCTTAAATAAACAGTTAAATAAATAAAGTAAATTAAGTTAAGTAAGTTAAGTTAAGTAAGTTACATAAATAAATAAAGTTGTCTAGTATGTTCACTATTTTATTTAAGGTGTCTTAAATAAACAGTTAAATAAATAAAGTAAGTTAAGTTAAGTAAGTTAAATAAATAAATAAAGTTGTCTAGTATGTTCACTATTTTATTGAAGTTGTCTTAAATAAACAGTTAAATAAATAAAGTAAGTTAAGTTAAGTAAGTTACATAAATAAAGTTGTCTAGTATGTTCACTATTTTATTTCAGTTGTCTTAAATAAACAGTTAAATAAATAAAGTAAATTAAGTTAAGTAAGTTAAGTTAAGTAAGTTAAAAAAATAAATAAAGTTGTCTAGTATGTTCACTATTTTATTTAAGTTGTCTTAAATAAACAGTTAAATAAATAAATTAAGTTAAGTAAGTTAAGTTAAGTAAGTTACATAAATAAATAAAGTTGTCTAGTATGTTCACTATTTTATTTAAGTTGTCTTAAATAAACAGTTAAATAAAAAAAGTAAATTAAGTTAAGTAAGTTAAGTTAAGTTAAGTAAGTTACATAAATAAATAAAGGTGTCTAGTATGTTCACTATTTTATTTAAGTTGTCTTAAATAAACAGTTAAATAAATAAAGTAAGTTAAGTTAAGTAAGTTAAGTAAGTTAATTTAAGTAAGTAAGTTACATAAATAAAGGTGTCTAGTATGTTCACTATTTTATTTAAGTTGTCTTAAATAAACAGTTAAATAAATAAAGCAAATTAAGTTAAGTAAGTGAAGTTAAGTTAAGTAAGTTAAAAAAATGAATAAAGTTGTCTAGTATGTTCACTACTTTATTTAAGTTGTCTTAAATAAACAGTTAAATAAAGTAAATTAAGTTAAGTAAGTTAAGTTAAGTAAGTTAAATAAATAAATAAAGTTGTCTAGTATGTTCACTATTTTATTTAAGTTGTCTTAAATAAACATTTAAATAAATAAAGCAAATTAAGTTAAGTAAGTTAAGTTAAGTTAAGTAAGTTAAAAAAATAAATAAAGTTGTCTAGTATGTTCACTATTTTATTTAAGTTGTCTTAAATAAACAGTTAAATAAATAAAGTAAGTTAAGTTAAGTCAGTTAAGTTAAGTAAGTAAGTTACATAAATAAATAAAGTTGTCTAGTATGTTCACTACTTTATTTAAGTTGTCTTAAATAAACAGTTAAATAAATAAAGTAAATTAAGTTAAGTAAGTTAAGTAAGTTAAATAAATAAATAAATAAAGTTGTCTAGTATGTTCACTATTTTATTTAAGTTGTCTTAAATAAACAGTTAAATAAATAAAGTAAGTTAAGTTAAGTAAGTTAAGTTAAGTAAATAAGTTACATAAATAAATAAAGTTGTCTAGTATGTTCACTATTTTATTTAAGTTGTCTTGAAAAAACAGTTAAATAAATAAAGTAAGTTAAGTTAAGTAAGTTAAGTTAAACACGTTACATAAATAAATAAAGTTGTCTAGTATGTTCACTATTTTATTTAAGTTGTCTTAAATAAACAGTTAAATAAATAAAGTAAATTAAGTTAAGTAAGTTAAGTTAAGTTAAGTAAGTTAAAAAAATAAATAAAGTTGTCTAGTATGTCTACTATTTTATTTAAGTTGTCTTAAATAAACAGTTAAATAAAGTAAGTTAAGTTAGTTAAGTCAGTTACATAAATAAATAAAGTTGTCTAGTATGTTCACTATTTTATTTAAGTTGTCTTAAATAAACAGTTAAACAAATTAAGTAAGTTAAGTTAAGTAAGTTAAATAAATAAATAAAGTTGTCTAGTATGTTCACTATTTTATTTAAGTTGTCTTAAATAAACAGTTGAATAAATAAAGTAAGTTAAGTTAGTTAAGTTAAGTAAGTAAGTTACATAAATAAATAAAGTTGTCTAGTATGTTCACTATTTTATTTAAGTTGTCTTAAATAAACAGTTAAATAAATAAGGTAAGTTAAGTTAAGTAAGTTAAGTTGTTAGTTAAGTTAAGTAAGTAAGTTAAATAAATAAATAAAGTTGTCTAGTATGTTCACTATTTTATTTAAGTTGTCTTAAATAAATAAAGTAAATTAAGTTAAGTTAAGTAAGTTAAAAAAAATAAATAGTTGTCTAGTATGTTTAGTATTTTATTTAAGTTGTCTTAAATAAACAGTTAAATAAATAAAGTAAGTAAAGTTAAGTTAGTTAAGTTGAGTAAATAAGTTACATAAATAAATAAAGTTGTCTAGTATGTTCACTATTTTATTTAAGTTGTCTTAAACAGTTAAATAAATAAAGTAAATTAAGTTAGGTAAGTTAAGTTAAGTACGTTACATAAATAAATAAAGTTGTCTAGTATGTTCACTATTTTATTTAAGTTGTCTTAAATAAACAGTTAAATAAATAAAGTAAGTTAAGTTAAGTTAGTTAAGTTAAGTAAGTAAGTTACATAAATAAATAAAGTTGTCTAGTATGTTCACTATTTTATTTAAGTTGTCTTAAATAAACAGTTAAATAAATAAAGTAAATTAAGTTAAGTTAAGTAAGTTAAATAAATAAATAAAGTTGTCTAGTATGTTTACTATTTTATTTAAGTTGTCTTAAATAAACAGTTAAATAAATAAAGTAAGTTAAGTAAGTTACATAAATAAATAAAGTTGTCTAGTATGTTCACTATTTTATTTAAGTTGTCTTAAATAAACATTTAAATAAATAAAGTAAATTAAGTTAAGTAAGTTAAGTTAAGTAAGTTACATAAATAAATAAAGTTGTCTAGTATGTTCACTATTTTATTTAAGTTGCCTTAAATAAACAGTTAAATAAATAAAGTAAGTTAAGTTAAGTAAGTTACATAAATAAATAAAGGTGTCTAGTATGTTCACTATTTTATTTAAGTTGTCTTAAATAAACAATTAAATAAATAACGTAAATTAAGTTAAGTAAGTTAAGTTAAGTAAGTTACACAAATAAAGTTGTCTAGTATGTTCACTATTTTACTTAAGTTGTCTTAAATAAACAAAGTAAGTTAAGTTAAGTAAGTTAAGTTAAGTAAGTTACATAAATAAATAAAGTTGTCTAGTATGTTCACTATTTTATTTAAGTTGTCTTAAATAAACAGTTAAATAAATAAAGTAAGTTAAGTTAAGTAAGTTAAATAAAGAAAAAAAGTTGTCTAGTATGTTCACTATTTTATTCAAGTTGTCTTAAATAAACAGTTAAATAAATAAAGTAAGTTAAGTTAAGTAAGTTAAGTTAAGTAAGTAAGTTACATAAATAAATAAAGTTGTCTAGTATGTTCACTATTTTATTTAAGTTGTCTTAAATAAACAAAGTAAGTTAAGTTAAGTAAGTTAAGTTAAGTTAAGTAAGTTACATAAATAAATAAAGTTGTCTAGTATGTTCACTATTTTATTTAAGTTGTCTTAAATAAACAGTTAAATAAATAAAGTAAATTAAGTTAAGTAAGTTAAGTTAAGTTAAGTAAGTTACATAAATAAAGTTGTCTAGTATGTTCACTATTTTATTTAAGTTGTCTTAAATAAACAGTTAAATAAATAAAGTAAATTAAGTTAAGTAAGTTAAGTTAAGTAAGTTACATAAATAAATAAAGTTGTCTAGTATGTTCACTATTTTATTTAAGTTGTCTTAAATAAACAGTTAAATAAAGTAAATTAAGTTAAGTAAGTTAAGTTAAGTAAGTTACATAAATAAATAAAGTTGTCTAGTATGTTCACTATTTTATTTAAGTTGTCTTAAATAAACAGTTAAATAAATGAAGTAAATTAAGTTAAGTAAGTTAAGTTAAGTTAAGTAAGTTAAATAAATAAATAAAGTTGTCTAGTATGTTCACTATTTTATTTAAGTTGTCTTAAATAAACAGTTGAATAAATAAAGTAAGTTAAGTTAAGTAAGTTACATAAATAAAGTTGTCTAGTATGTTCACTATTTTATTTCAGTTGTCTTAAATAAACAGTTAAATAAATAAAGTAAATTAAGTTAAATAAGTTAAGTTAAGTAAGTTAAAAAAATAAATAAAGTTGTCTAGTATGTTCACTATTTTATTTAAGTTGTCTTAAATAAACAGTTAAATAAATAAATTAAGTTAAGTAAGTTAAGTTAAGTAAGTTACATAAATAAATAAAGTTGTCTAGTATGTTCACTATTTTATTTAAGTTGTCTTAAATAAACAGTTAAATAAATAAAGTAAATTAAGTTAAGTAAGTTAAGTTAAGTTAAGTAAGTTACATAAATAAATAAAGTTGTCTAGTATGTTCACTATTTTATTTAAGTTGTCTTAAATAAAAAGTTAAATAAATAAAGTAAGTTAAGTTAAGTAAGTTAAGTAAGTTAATTTAAGTAAGTAAGTTACATAAATAAAGGTGTCTAGTATGTTCACTATTTTATTTAAGTTGTCTTAAATAAACAGTTAAATAAATAAAGCAAATTAAGTTAAGTAAGTGAAGTTAAGTTAAGTAAATTTAAAAAATGAATAAAGTTGTCTAGTATGTTCACTACTTTATTTAAGTTGTCTTAAATAAACAGTTAAATAAATAAAGTAAATTAAGTTAAGTAAGTTAAGTTAAGTAAGTTAAATAAATAAATAAATAAAGTTGTCTAGTATGTTCACTATTTTATTTAAGTTGTCTTAAATAAACAGTTAAATAAATAAAGTAAGTTAAGTTAAGTAAGTTAAGTTAAGTAAGTTACATAAATAAATAAAGTTGTCTAGTATGTTCACTACTTTATTTAAGTTGTCTTAAATAAACAGTTAAATAAATAAAGTAAATTAAGTTAAGTAAGTTAAGTTAAGTAAGTTAAATAAATAAATAAATAAAGTTGTCTAGTATGTTCACTATTTTATTTAAGTTGTCTTAAATAAAGAGTTAAATAAATAAAGTAAGTTAAGTTAAGTAAGTTAAGTTAAGTAAATAAGTTACATAAATAAATAAAGTTGTCTAGTATGTTCACTATTTTATTTAAGTTGTCTTAAAAACAGTTAAATAAATAAAGTAAGTTAAGTTAAGTAAGTTAAGTTAAACACGTTACATAAATAAATAAAGTTGTCTAGTATGTTCACTATTTTATTTAAGTTGTCTTAAATAAACAGTTAAATAAATAAAGTAAATTAAGTTAAGTTAAGTAAGTTACATAAATAAAGTTGTCTAGTATGTTCACTATTTTATTTAAGTTGTCTTAAATAAACAGTTAAATAAATAAAGTAAATTAAGTTAAGTAAGTTAAGTTAAGTAAGTTACATGAATAAATAAAGTTGTCTAGTATGTTCACTATTTTATTTAAGTTGTCTTAAATAAACAGTTAAATAAATAAAGTAAATTAAGTTAAGTAAGTTAAGTTAAGTAAGTTACATAAATAAATAAAGTTGTCTAGTATGTTCACTATTTTATTTAAGTTGTCTTAAATAAACAGTTGAATAAATAAAGTAAGTTAAGTTAAGTAAGTTACATAAATAAAAAAAGTTGTCTAGTATGTTCACTATTTTATTTAAGTTGTCTTAAATAAACAGTTAAATAAATAAAGTAAATTAAGTTAAGTAAATTAAATATATAAATAAAGTTGTCTAGTATGTTTACTATTTTATTTAAATTATCTTAAATAAACAGTTAAATAAATAAAGTAAATTAAGTTAAGTAAGTTAAGTTAAGTTAAGTAAGTTAAAAAAAATAAAGTTGTCTATTATGTTTACTATTTTATTTAAGTTGTCTTAAATAAACAGTTAAATAAATAAAGTAAGTTAAGTTAAGTAAGTTAAACAAATAAATAAAGTTGTCTAGTATGTTTACTATTTTATTTAAGTTGTCTTAAATAAACAGTTAAATAAATAAAGTAAGTTAAATTAAGTAAGTTAAGTTAAGTAAGTTACATAAATAAATAAATTTGTCTAGTATGTTCACTATTTTATTTAAGTTGTCTTAAATAAACAGTTTAATAAATAAAGTAAATTAAGTTAAGTAAGTTAAATAAAGAAAAAAAGTTGTCTAGTATGTTCACTATTTTATTCAAGTTGTCTTAAATAAACAGTTAAATACATAAAGTAAATTAAGTAAAGTAAGTTAAGTTAAGTAAGTAAGTTACATGAATAAATAAAGTTGTCTAGTATGTTCACTATTTTATTTAAGTTGTCTTAAATAAACAGTTAAATAAATAAGGTAAGTTAAGTTAAGTAAGTTAAGTTAAGTAAGTAAGTTACATAAATAAATAAAGTTGTCTAGTATGTTCACTATTTTATTTAAGTTGTCTTACATAAACAGTTAAATAAATAAAGTAAGTTAAGTTAAGTAAGTTAAGTTAAGTAAGTAAGTTACATAAATAAATAAAGTTGTCTAGTATGTTTACTATTTTATTTAAGTTGTCTTAAATAAACAAAGTAAGTTACGTTAAGTAAGTTAAATAAATAAATACAGTTGTCTAGTATGTTCACTATTTTATTTAAGTTGTCTTAAATAAACAGTTAAATAAATAAAGTAAATTAAGTTAAGTTAAGTAAATTAAATACATAAATAAAGTTGTCTAGTATGTTTACTATTTTATTTAAGTTATCTTAAATAAACAGTTAAATAAATAAAGTAAATTAAGTTAAGTAAGTTAAGTTAAGTTAAGTAAGTTTAAAAAAAAATAAAGTTGTGTATTATGTTTACTATTTTATTTAAGTTGTCTTAAATAAACAGTTAAATAAATAAAGTAAGTTAAGTTAAGTAAGTTAAACAAATAAATAAAGTTGTCCAGTATGTTTACTATTTTATTTAAGTTGTCTTAAATAAACAGTTACATAAATAAAGTAAATTAAGTTAAGTAATTTAAGTTAAGTTGAGTAAATCAAATAAATAAATAAATAAAGTTGTCTAGTATTTTCACTATTTTATTTAAGTTGTCGTAAATAAACAGTTAAATAAATAAAGTAAGTTAAGTTAAGTAAGTTAAGTTAAGTAAGTTAAAAAAATAAATAAAGTTGTCTAGTATGTTTACTATTTTATTTAAGTTGTCTTAAATAAACAGTTAAATAAATAAAGTAAGTTAAGTTAAGTTAGTTAAGTTAAGTAAGTGTGTTACATAAATAAATAAAGTTGTCTAGTATGTTCACTATTTTATTTAAGTTGTCTTAAATAAACAGTTAAATAAATAAAGTAAATTTAGTTAAGTAAGTTAAGTTAAGTTAAGTACGTTACATAAATAAATAAAGTTGTCTAGTATGTTCACTATTTTATTTAAGTTGTCTTAAATAAACAGTTGAATAAATAAAGTAAGTTAAGTTAAGTAAGTTAAGTTAAGTAAATAAGTTACATAAATAAATAAAGTTGTCTAGTATGTTCACTATTTTATTTAAGTTGTCTTAAATAAACAGTTAAATAAATAAAGTAAATTAAGTTAAGTAAGTTAAGTTAAGTAAGTTACATAAATAAATAAAGTTGTCTAGTATGTTCACTATTTTATTTAAGTTGTCTTAAATAAACAGTTAAATAAATAAAGTAAATTAAGTTAAGTTAAGTAAGTTAAATAAATAAATAAATAAATAAAGTTGTCTAGTATGTTTACTATTTTATTTAAGTTGTCTTAAATAAACAGTTAAATAAATAAGTGAAGTGAAGTGAAGTGAATTACATTTATATAGCGCTTTTTCTCAAGTGACTCAAAGCGCTTTACATTGTGAAACCCAATATCTAAGTTACATTTAAACCAGTGTGGGTGGCACTGGGAGCAGGTGGGTAAAGTGTCTTGCCCAAGGACACAACGGCAGTGACTAGGATGGCGGAAGCGGGGATCGAACCTGCAACCCTCAAGTTGCTGGCACGGCCGCTCTACCAATCGAGCTATACCGTCCCATATAAAGTAAATTAAGTTAAGTAAGTTAAGTTAGTTACATAAATAAATAAAGTTGTCTAGTATGTTCACTATTTTATTTAAGTTGTCTTAAATAAACAGTTAAATAAATAAAGTAAATTAAGTTAAGTTAAGTAAGTTAAATAAATAAATAAATAAATAAAGTTGTCTAGTATGTTCACTATTTTATTTAAGTTGTCTTAAATAAACAGTTAAATAAATAACGTAAATTAAGTTAAGTAAGTTAAGTTAAGTTAAGTAAGTTACATAAATAAAGTTGTCTAGTATGTTCACTATTTTATTTAAGTTGTCTTAAATAAACGGTTAAATAAATAAAGTAAGTTAAGTTAAGTAAGTTACATAAATAAATAAAGTTGTCTAGTATGTTCACTATTTTATTTAAGTTGTCTTAAATAAACAGTTAAATAAATAAAGTAAGTTGAGTTAAGTAAGTTAAGTTAAGTAAGTTAAGTTAAGTAAGTTACATAAATAAATAAAGTTGTCTAGTATGTTCACTATTTTATTTAAGTTGTCTTAAATAAACACTTAAATAAATAAAGTAAGTTAAGTTAAGTAAGTTACATAAATAAATAAAGTTGTCTAGTATGTTCACTATTTTATTTAAGTTATCTTAAATAAACAGTTAAATAAATAAAGTAAGTTAAGTTAAGTAAGTTAAGTTAAGTAAGTAAGATAAATAAATAAATAAAGTTGTCTAGTATGTTTACTATTTTATTTAAGTTGTCTTAAATAAACAGTTAAATAAATAAAGTAAGTTAAGTTAAGTAAGTTAAGTTAAGTAAGTTACATAAATAAATAAAGTTGTCTAGTATGTTCACTATTTTATTTACGTTGTCTTAAATAAACAGTTAAATAAATAAAGTAAATTAAGTTAAGTAAGTTAAGTTAAGTAAGTTTAAAAAATAAATAAAGTTGTCTAGTATGTTCACTATTTTATTTAAGTTGTCTTAAATAAACAGTTAAATAAATAAAGTAAATTAAGTTAAGTAAGTTAAGTTAAGTTAAGTAAGTTACATAAATAAAGTTGTCTAGTATGTTCACCATTTTATTTAAGTTGTCTTAAATAAACAGTTAAATAAATAAAGTAAATTAAGTTAAGTAAGTTAAGTTAAGTAAGTTACATAAATAAATAAAGTTGTCTAGTATGTTCACTATTTTATTTAAGTTGTCTTAAATAAACAGTTAAATAAATAAAGTAAGTTAAGTTAAGTAAGTTAAGTTAAGTAAGTAAGATAAATAAATAAATAAAGTTGTCTAGTATGTTTACTATTTTATTTAAGTTGTCTTAAACAAACAGTTGAATAAATAAAGTAAGTTATGTTAAGTAAGTTACATAAATAAATAAAGTTGTCTAGTATGTTCACTATTTTATTTACGTTGTCTTAAATAAACAGTTAAATAAATAAAGTAAATTAAGTTAAGTAAGTTAAGTTAAGTAAGTTACATAAATAAAGTTGTCTAGTATGTTCACTATTTTATTTAAGTTGTCTTAAATAAACAGTTAAATAAATAAAGTAAGTTAAGTTAAGTAAGTTACATAAATAAATAAAGTTGTCTTAAATAAACAGTTAAATAAATAAAGTAAGTTAAGTTAAGTAAGTTAAGTTAAGTAAGTTACATAAATAAATAAATTTGTCTAGTATGTTCACTATTTTATTTAAGTTGTCTTAAATAAACAGTTAAATAAATAAAGTAAGTTAAGTAAGTTAAGTTAAGTAAATAAGTTACATAAATAAATAAAGTTGTCTAGTATGTTCACTATTTTATTTAAGTTGTCTTAAACAGTTAAATAAATAAAGTAAATTAAGTTAAGTAAGTTAAGTATGTTACATAAATAAATAAAGTTGTCTAGTATGTTCACTATTTTATTTAAGTTGTCTTAAATAAACAGTTAAATAAATAAAGTAAGTTAAGTAAGTTAGTTAAGTTAAGTAAGTAAGTTACATAAATAAATAAAGTTGCCTTCCGCCCGATTGTAGCTGAGATAGGCTCCAGCGCCCCCGCGACCCCGAAGGGAATAAGCGGTAGAAAATGGATGGATGTCTTAAATAAACAGTTAAATAAATAAAGTAAGTTAAGTTAAGTAAGTTAAGTAAATAAGTTACATAAATAAATAAAGTTGTCAAGTATGTTCACTATTTTATTTAAGTTGTCTTAATTAAACAGTTAAATAAATAAAGTAAATTAAGTTAAGTAAGTTAAGTTAAGTAAGTTACATAAATAAATAAAGTTGTCTAGTATGTTCACTATTTTATTTAAGTTGTCTTAAATAAACAGTTAAATAAATAAAGTAAATTAAGTTAAGTTAAGTTAAGTAAGTTAAATAAGTTGTCTTAAATAAACAGTTAAATAAATAAAGTAAGTTAAGTTAAGTAAGTTAAGTTAAGTAAGTAAGTTACATAAATAAATAAAGTTGTCTAGTATGTTCACTATTTTATTTAAGTTGTCTTAAATAAACAGTTAAATAAATAAGTTAAGTTAAGTAAGTAAGTTACATAAATAAATAAAGTTGTCTAGTATGTTCACTATTTTATTTAAGTGGTCTTAAATAAACAGTTAAATACATAAAGTAAATTAAGTTAAGTAAGTTAAGTAAAGTAAGTAAGTTACATAAATAAAAAAAGTTGTCTAGTATGTTCACTACTTTATTTAAGTTGTCTTAAATAAACAGTTAAATAAATAAAGTAAATTAAGTTAAGTAAATTAAATAAATAAATAGTCTAGTATGTTTACTATTTTATTTAAGTTGTCTTAAATAAACAGTTAAATAAATAAATTAAGTTAAGTAAGTTAAGTTAAGTAAGTTACATAAATAAATAAAGTTGTCTAGTATGTTCACTATTTTATTTAAGTTGTCTTAAATAAACAGTTAAATAAATAAAGTAAATTAAGTTAAGTAAGTTAAGTTAAGTAAGTTTCATAAATAAATAAAGGTGTCTAGTATGTTCACTATTTTATTTAAGTTGTCTTAAATAAACAGTTAAATAAATAAAGCAAATTAAGTTAAGTAAGTTAAGTTAAGTTAAGTAAGTTAAAAAAATAAATAAAGTTGTCTAGTATGTTCACTATTTTATTTAAGTTGTCTTAAATAAACAGTTAAATAAATAAAGCAAATTAAGTTAAGTAAGTTAAGTTAAGTAAGTTAAAAAAATAAATAAAGTTGTCTAGTATGTTCACTATTTTATTTAAGTTGTCTTAAATAAACAGTTAAATAAATAAAGTAAATTAAGTTAGTTAAGTTAAGTAAGTAAGTTACATAAATAAATAAAGTTGTCTAGTATGTTCACTATTTTATTTAAGTTGTCTTAAATAAACAGTTAAATAAATAAAGCAAATTAAGTTAAGTAAGTTAAGTTAAGTAAGTTAAATAAATAAATAAATAAAGTTGTCTAGTATGTTCACTATTTTATTTAAGTTGTCTTAAATAAACAGTTAAATAAATAAAGTAAATTAAGTTAAGTAAGTTAAGTTAAGTAAGTTACATAAATAAATAAAGTTGTCTAGTATGTTCACTATTTTATTTAAGTTGTCTTAAATAAACAGTTAAGTAAATAAAGTAAGTTAAGTAAGTTAAGTTAAGTAAGTTACATAAATAAATAAAGTTGTCTAGTATGTTCACTATTTTATTTAAGTTGTCTTAAATAAACAGTTAAATAAATAAAGTAAATTAAGTTAAGTAAGTTAAGTTAAGTTAAGTAAGTTAAATAAATAAATAAAGTTGTCTAGTATGTTCACTATTTTATTTAAGTTGTCTTAAATAAACAGTTAAATAAATAAAGTAAGTTAAGTTAAGTAAGTTACATAAATAAAGTTGTCTAGTATGTTCACTATTTTATTTCAGTTGTCTTAAATAAACAGTTAAATAAATAAAGTAAATAAAGTTAAGTAAGTTAAGTTAAGTAAGTTAAAAAAATAAATAAAGTTGTCTAGTATGTTCACTATTTTATTTAAGTTGTCTTAAATAAACAGTTAAATAAATAAAGCAAATTAAGTTAAGTAAGTTAAGTTAAGTAAGTTAAAAAAATAAATAAAGTTGTCTAGTATGTTCACTATTTTATTTAAGTTGTCTTAAATAAACAGTTAAATAAATTAAGTAAGTTAAGTTAAGTAAGTTACATAAATAAATAAAGTTGTCTAGTATGTTCACTATTTTATTTAAGTTGTCTTAAATAAACAGTTAAATAAATAAAGTAAATTAAGTTAAGTAAGTTAAGTTAAGTAAGTTAAAAAAAAAAATAAAGTTGTCTAGTATGTCTACTATTTTATTTAAGTTGTCTAGTATGTCTACTATTTTATCTAAGTTGTCTTAAATAAACAGTTAAATAAATAAAGTAAGTTAAGTTAAGTAAGTTAAGTTAAGTAAGTCAGTTACATAAATAAATAAAGTTGTCTAGTATGTTCACTATTTTATTTAAGTTTTCTTAAATAAACAGTTAAATAAATAAAGTAAATTAAGTTAAGTAAGTTAAGTTAAGTTAAGTAATTTACATAAATAAATAAAGGTGTCTAGTATGTTCACTATTTTATTTAAGTTTCTTAAATAAACAGTTAAATAAATAAAGTAAGTTAAGTTAAGTAAGTTAATTTAAGTAAGTAAGTTACATAAATAAAGGTGTCTAGTATGTTCACTATTTTATTTAAGTTGTCTTAAATAAACAGTTAAATAAATAAAGTAAGTTAAGTTAAGTAAGTTAAGTTAAGTAAGTAAGTTACATAAATAAATAAAGTTGTCTAGTATGTTCACTATTTTATTTAAGTTGTCTTAAATAAACAGTTAAATAAATAAAGTAAATTAAGTTAAGTAAGTTAAGTTAAGTAAGTTAAAAAAATAAATAAAGTTGTCTAGTATGTCTACTATTTTATTTAAGTTGTCTAGTATGTCTACTATTTTATTTAAGTTGTCTTAAATAAACAGTTAAATAAATAAAGTAAGTTAAGTTAAGTAAGTTAAGTTAAGTAAGTCAGTTACATAAATAAATAAAGTTGTCTAGTATGTTCACTATTTTATTTAAGTTGTCTTAAATAAACAGTTAAATGAATAAAGTAAATTAAGTTAAGTAAGTTAAGTTAAGTTAAGTAAGTTTAAAAAATTAATAAAGTTGTCTAGTATGTTTAGTATTTTATTTAAGTTGTCTTAAATAAACAGTTAAATAAATAAAGTAAGTTATGTTAGTTAAGTTAAATAAGTAAGTTACATAAATAAATACAGTTGTCTAGTATGTTCACTATTTTATTTAAGTTTTCTTAAATAAACAGTTAAATAAATAAAGTAAATTAAGTTAAGTAAGTTAAGTTAAGTAAGTTACATAAATAAATAAAGGTGTCTAGTATGTTCACTATTTTATTTAAGTTGTCTTAAATAAACAGTTAAATAAATAAAGTAAGTTAAGTTAAATAAGTTAATTTAAGTAAGTAAGTTACATAAAGAAAGGTGTCTAGTATGTCCACTATTTTATTTAAGTTGTCTTAAATAAACAGTTAAATAAATAAAGTAAGTTAAGTTAAGTAAGTAAGTTACATAAATAAATAAAGTTGTCTAGTATGTTCACTATTTTATTTAAGTTGTCTTAAATAAACAGTTAAATAAAGTAAGTTAAGTAAGTTAAGTTAAGTAAGTTACATAAATAAATAAAGTTGTCTAGTATGTTCACTTTTTTATTTAAGTTGTCTTAAATAAACAGTTTAATAAATAAAGTAAATTAAGTTAAGTAAGTTAAGTTAAGTTAAGTAAGTTACATAAATAAATAAAGGTGTCTAGTATGTTCACTATTTTATTTAAGTTGTCTTAAATAAACAGTTAAATAAATAAAGTAAATTAAGTTAAGTAAGTTAAGTTAAGTAAGTTAAATAAATAAATAAATAAAGTTGTCTAGTATGTTCACTATTTTATTTAAGTTGTCTTAAATAAACAGTTAAATAAATAAAGTAAATTAAGTTAAGTAAGTTAAGTTAAGTAAGTTACATAAATAAATAAAGTTGTCTAGTATGTTCACTATTTTATTTAAGGTGTCTTAAATAAACAGTTAAATAAATAAAGTAAGTTAAGTTAAGTAAGTTAAATAAATAAATAAAGTTGTCTAGTATGTTCACTATTTTATTGAAGTTGTCTTAAATAAACAGTTAAATAAATAAAGTAAGTTAAGTTAAGTAAGTTACATAAATAAAGTTGTCTAGTATGTTCACTATTTTATTTCAGTTGTCTTAAATAAACAGTTAAATAAATAAAGTAAATTAAGTTAAGTAAGTTAAGTTAAGTAAGTTAAAAAAATAAATAAAGTTGTCTAGTATGTTCACTATTTTATTTAAGTTGTCTTAAATAAACAGTTAAATAAATAAATTAAGTTAAGTAAGTTAAGTTAAGTAAGTTACATAAATAAATAAAGTTGTCTAGTATGTTCACTATTTTATTTAAGTTGTCTTAAATAAACAGTTAAATAAAAAAAGTAAATTAAGTTAAGTAAGTTAAGTTAAGTTAAGTAAGTTACATAAATAAATAAAGGTGTCTAGTATGTTCACTATTTTATTTAAGTTGTCTTAAATAAACAGTTAAATAAATAAAGTAAGTTAAGTTAAGTAAGTTAAGTAAGTTAATTTAAGTAAGTAAGTTACATAAATAAAGGTGTCTAGTATGTTCACTATTTTATTTAAGTTGTCTTAAATAAACAGTTAAATAAATAAAGCAAATTAAGTTAAGTAAGTGAAGTTAAGTTAAGTAAGTTAAAAAAATGAATAAAGTTGTCTAGTATGTTCACTACTTTATTTAAGTTGTCTTAAATAAACAGTTAAATAAAGTAAATTAAGTTAAGTAAGTTAAGTTAAGTAAGTTAAATAAATAAATAAAGTTGTCTAGTATGTTCACTATTTTATTTAAGTTGTCTTAAATAAACATTTAAATAAATAAAGCAAATTAAGTTAAGTAAGTTAAGTTAAGTTAAGTAAGTTAAAAAAATAAATAAAGTTGTCTAGTATGTTCACTATTTTATTTAAGTTGTCTTAAATAAACAGTTAAATAAATAAAGTAAGTTAAGTTAAGTCAGTTAAGTTAAGTAAGTAAGTTACATAAATAAATAAAGTTGTCTAGTATGTTCACTACTTTATTTAAGTTGTCTTAAATAAACAGTTAAATAAATAAAGTAAATTAAGTTAAGTAAGTTAAGTAAGTTAAATAAATAAATAAATAAAGTTGTCTAGTATGTTCACTATTTTATTTAAGTTGTCTTAAATAAACAGTTAAATAAATAAAGTAAGTTAAGTTAAGTAAGTTAAGTTAAGTAAATAAGTTACATAAATAAATAAAGTTGTCTAGTATGTTCACTATTTTATTTAAGTTGTCTTGAAAAAACAGTTAAATAAATAAAGTAAGTTAAGTTAAGTAAGTTAAGTTAAACACGTTACATAAATAAATAAAGTTGTCTAGTATGTTCACTATTTTATTTAAGTTGTCTTAAATAAACAGTTAAATAAATAAAGTAAATTAAGTTAAGTAAGTTAAGTTAAGTTAAGTAAGTTAAAAAAATAAATAAAGTTGTCTAGTATGTCTACTATTTTATTTAAGTTGTCTTAAATAAACAGTTAAATAAAGTAAGTTAAGTTAGTTAAGTCAGTTACATAAATAAATAAAGTTGTCTAGTATGTTCACTATTTTATTTAAGTTGTCTTAAATAAACAGTTAAACAAATTAAGTAAGTTAAGTTAAGTAAGTTAAATAAATAAATAAAGTTGTCTAGTATGTTCACTATTTTATTTAAGTTGTCTTAAATAAACAGTTGAATAAATAAAGTAAGTTAAGTTAGTTAAGTTAAGTAAGTAAGTTACATAAATAAATAAAGTTGTCTAGTATGTTCACTATTTTATTTAAGTTGTCTTAAATAAACAGTTAAATAAATAAGGTAAGTTAAGTTAAGTAAGTTAAGTTGTTAGTTAAGTTAAGTAAGTAAGTTAAATAAATAAATAAAGTTGTCTAGTATGTTCACTATTTTATTTAAGTTGTCTTAAATAAATAAAGTAAATTAAGTTAAGTTAAGTAAGTTAAAAAAAATAAATAGTTGTCTAGTATGTTTAGTATTTTATTTAAGTTGTCTTAAATAAACAGTTAAATAAATAAAGTAAGTAAAGTTAAGTTAGTTAAGTTGAGTAAATAAGTTACATAAATAAATAAAGTTGTCTAGTATGTTCACTATTTTATTTAAGTTGTCTTAAACAGTTAAATAAATAAAGTAAATTAAGTTAGGTAAGTTAAGTTAAGTACGTTACATAAATAAATAAAGTTGTCTAGTATGTTCACTATTTTATTTAAGTTGTCTTAAATAAACAGTTAAATAAATAAAGTAAGTTAAGTTAAGTTAGTTAAGTTAAGTAAGTAAGTTACATAAATAAATAAAGTTGTCTAGTATGTTCACTATTTTATTTAAGTTGTCTTAAATAAACAGTTAAATAAATAAAGTAAATTAAGTTAAGTTAAGTAAGTTAAATAAATAAATAAAGTTGTCTAGTATGTTTACTATTTTATTTAAGTTGTCTTAAATAAACAGTTAAATAAATAAAGTAAGTTAAGTAAGTTACATAAATAAATAAAGTTGTCTAGTATGTTCACTATTTTATTTAAGTTGTCTTAAATAAACATTTAAATAAATAAAGTAAATTAAGTTAAGTAAGTTAAGTTAAGTAAGTTACATAAATAAATAAAGTTGTCTAGTATGTTCACTATTTTATTTAAGTTGCCTTAAATAAACAGTTAAATAAATAAAGTAAGTTAAGTTAAGTAAGTTACATAAATAAATAAAGGTGTCTAGTATGTTCACTATTTTATTTAAGTTGTCTTAAATAAACAATTAAATAAATAACGTAAATTAAGTTAAGTAAGTTAAGTTAAGTAAGTTACACAAATAAAGTTGTCTAGTATGTTCACTATTTTACTTAAGTTGTCTTAAATAAACAAAGTAAGTTAAGTTAAGTAAGTTAAGTTAAGTAAGTTACATAAATAAATAAAGTTGTCTAGTATGTTCACTATTTTATTTAAGTTGTCTTAAATAAACAGTTAAATAAATAAAGTAAGTTAAGTTAAGTAAGTTAAATAAAGAAAAAAAGTTGTCTAGTATGTTCACTATTTTATTCAAGTTGTCTTAAATAAACAGTTAAATAAATAAAGTAAGTTAAGTTAAGTAAGTTAAGTTAAGTAAGTAAGTTACATAAATAAATAAAGTTGTCTAGTATGTTCACTATTTTATTTAAGTTGTCTTAAATAAACAAAGTAAGTTAAGTTAAGTAAGTTAAGTTAAGTTAAGTAAGTTACATAAATAAATAAAGTTGTCTAGTATGTTCACTATTTTATTTAAGTTGTCTTAAATAAACAGTTAAATAAATAAAGTAAATTAAGTTAAGTAAGTTAAGTTAAGTTAAGTAAGTTACATAAATAAAGTTGTCTAGTATGTTCACTATTTTATTTAAGTTGTCTTAAATAAACAGTTAAATAAATAAAGTAAATTAAGTTAAGTAAGTTAAGTTAAGTAAGTTACATAAATAAATAAAGTTGTCTAGTATGTTCACTATTTTATTTAAGTTGTCTTAAATAAACAGTTAAATAAAGTAAATTAAGTTAAGTAAGTTAAGTTAAGTAAGTTACATAAATAAATAAAGTTGTCTAGTATGTTCACTATTTTATTTAAGTTGTCTTAAATAAACAGTTAAATAAATGAAGTAAATTAAGTTAAGTAAGTTAAGTTAAGTTAAGTAAGTTAAATAAATAAATAAAGTTGTCTAGTATGTTCACTATTTTATTTAAGTTGTCTTAAATAAACAGTTAAATAAATAAAGTAAGTTAAGTTAAGTAAGTTACATAAATAAAGTTGTCTAGTATGTTCACTATTTTATTTCAGTTGTCTTAAATAAACAGTTAAATAAATAAAGTAAATAAAGTTAAGTAAGTTAAGTTAAGTAAGTTAAAAAAATAAATAAAGTTGTCTAGTATGTTCACTATTTTATTTAAGTTGTCTTAAATAAACAGTTAAATAAATAAAGCAAATTAAGTTAAGTAAGTTAAGTTAAGTAAGTTAAAAAAATAAATAAAGTTGTCTAGTATGTTCACTATTTTATTTAAGTTGTCTTAAATAAACAGTTAAATAAATTAAGTAAGTTAAGTTAAGTAAGTTACATAAATAAATAAAGTTGTCTAGTATGTTCACTATTTTATTTAAGTTGTCTTAAATAAACAGTTAAATAAATAAAGTAAATTAAGTTAAGTAAGTTAAGTTAAGTAAGTTAAAAAAAAAAATAAAGTTGTCTAGTATGTCTACTATTTTATTTAAGTTGTCTAGTATGTCTACTATTTTATCTAAGTTGTCTTAAATAAACAGTTAAATAAATAAAGTAAGTTAAGTTAAGTAAGTTAAGTTAAGTAAGTCAGTTACATAAATAAATAAAGTTGTCTAGTATGTTCACTATTTTATTTAAGTTTTCTTAAATAAACAGTTAAATAAATAAAGTAAATTAAGTTAAGTAAGTTAAGTTAAGTTAAGTAATTTACATAAATAAATAAAGGTGTCTAGTATGTTCACTATTTTATTTAAGTTGTCTTAAATAAACAGTTAAATAAATAAAGTAAGTTAAGTTAAGTAAGTTAATTTAAGTAAGTAAGTTACATAAATAAAGGTGTCTAGTATGTTCACTATTTTATTTAAGTTGTCTTAAATAAACAGTTAAATAAATAAAGTAAGTTAAGTTAAGTAAGTTAAGTTAAGTAAGTAAGTTACATAAATAAATAAAGTTGTCTAGTATGTTCACTATTTTATTTAAGTTGTCTTAAATAAACAGTTAAATAAATAAAGTAAATTAAGTTAAGTAAGTTAAGTTAAGTAAGTTAAAAAAATAAATAAAGTTGTCTAGTATGTCTACTATTTTATTTAAGTTGTCTAGTATGTCTACTATTTTATTTAAGTTGTCTTAAATAAACAGTTAAATAAATAAAGTAAGTTAAGTTAAGTAAGTTAAGTTAAGTAAGTCAGTTACATAAATAAATAAAGTTGTCTAGTATGTTCACTATTTTATTTAAGTTGTCTTAAATAAACAGTTAAATGAATAAAGTAAATTAAGTTAAGTAAGTTAAGTTAAGTTAAGTAAGTTTAAAAAATTAATAAAGTTGTCTAGTATGTTTAGTATTTTATTTAAGTTGTCTTAAATAAACAGTTAAATAAATAAAGTAAGTTATGTTAGTTAAGTTAAATAAGTAAGTTACATAAATAAATACAGTTGTCTAGTATGTTCACTATTTTATTTAAGTTTTCTTAAATAAACAGTTAAATAAATAAAGTAAATTAAGTTAAGTAAGTTAAGTTAAGTAAGTTACATAAATAAATAAAGGTGTCTAGTATGTTCACTATTTTATTTAAGTTGTCTTAAATAAACAGTTAAATAAATAAAGTAAGTTAAGTTAAATAAGTTAATTTAAGTAAGTAAGTTACATAAAGAAAGGTGTCTAGTATGTCCACTATTTTATTTAAGTTGTCTTAAATAAACAGTTAAATAAATAAAGTAAGTTAAGTTAAGTAAGTAAGTTACATAAATAAATAAAGTTGTCTAGTATGTTCACTATTTTATTTAAGTTGTCTTAAATAAACAGTTAAATAAATAAAGTAAGTTAAGTAAGTTAAGTTAAGTAAGTTACATAAATAAATAAAGTTGTCTAGTATGTTCACTTTTTTATTTAAGTTGTCTTAAATAAACAGTTTAATAAATAAAGTAAATTAAGTTAAGTAAGTTAAGTTAAGTTAAGTAAGTTACATAAATAAATAAAGGTGTCTAGTATGTTCACTATTTTATTTAAGTTGTCTTAAATAAACAGTTAAATAAATAAAGTAAATTAAGTTAAGTAAGTTAAGTTAAGTAAGTTAAATAAATAAATAAATAAAGTTGTCTAGTATGTTCACTATTTTATTTAAGTTGTCTTAAATAAACAGTTAAATAAATAAAGTAAATTAAGTTAAGTAAGTTAAGTTAAGTAAGTTACATAAATAAATAAAGTTGTCTAGTATGTTCACTATTTTATTTAAGGTGTCTTAAATAAACAGTTAAATAAATAAAGTAAGTTAAGTTAAGTAAGTTAAATAAATAAATAAAGTTGTCTAGTATGTTCACTATTTTATTGAAGTTGTCTTAAATAAACAGTTAAATAAATAAAGTAAGTTAAGTTAAGTAAGTTACATAAATAAAGTTGTCTAGTATGTTCACTATTTTATTTCAGTTGTCTTAAATAAACAGTTAAATAAATAAAGTAAATTAAGTTAAGTAAGTTAAGTTAAGTAAGTTAAAAAAATAAATAAAGTTGTCTAGTATGTTCACTATTTTATTTAAGTTGTCTTAAATAAACAGTTAAATAAATAAATTAAGTTAAGTAAGTTAAGTTAAGTAAGTTACATAAATAAATAAAGTTGTCTAGTATGTTCACTATTTTATTTAAGTTGTCTTAAATAAACAGTTAAATAAAAAAAGTAAATTAAGTTAAGTAAGTTAAGTTAAGTTAAGTAAGTTACATAAATAAATAAAGGTGTCTAGTATGTTCACTATTTTATTTAAGTTGTCTTAAATAAACAGTTAAATAAATAAAGTAAGTTAAGTTAAGTAAGTTAAGTAAGTTAATTTAAGTAAGTAAGTTACATAAATAAAGGTGTCTAGTATGTTCACTATTTTATTTAAGTTGTCTTAAATAAACAGTTAAATAAATAAAGCAAATTAAGTTAAGTAAGTGAAGTTAAGTTAAGTAAGTTAAAAAAATGAATAAAGTTGTCTAGTATGTTCACTACTTTATTTAAGTTGTCTTAAATAAACAGTTAAATAAAGTAAATTAAGTTAAGTAAGTTAAGTTAAGTAAGTTAAATAAATAAATAAAGTTGTCTAGTATGTTCACTATTTTATTTAAGTTGTCTTAAATAAACATTTAAATAAATAAAGCAAATTAAGTTAAGTAAGTTAAGTTAAGTTAAGTAAGTTAAAAAAATAAATAAAGTTGTCTAGTATGTTCACTATTTTATTTAAGTTGTCTTAAATAAACAGTTAAATAAATAAAGTAAGTTAAGTTAAGTCAGTTAAGTTAAGTAAGTAAGTTACATAAATAAATAAAGTTGTCTAGTATGTTCACTACTTTATTTAAGTTGTCTTAAATAAACAGTTAAATAAATAAAGTAAATTAAGTTAAGTAAGTTAAGTAAGTTAAATAAATAAATAAATAAAGTTGTCTAGTATGTTCACTATTTTATTTAAGTTGTCTTAAATAAACAGTTAAATAAATAAAGTAAGTTAAGTTAAGTAAGTTAAGTTAAGTAAATAAGTTACATAAATAAATAAAGTTGTCTAGTATGTTCACTATTTTATTTAAGTTGTCTTGAAAAAACAGTTGAATAAATAAAGTAAGTTAAGTTAAGTAAGTTAAGTTAAACACGTTACATAAATAAATAAAGTTGTCTAGTATGTTCACTATTTTATTTAAGTTGTCTTAAATAAACAGTTAAATAAATAAAGTAAATTAAGTTAAGTAAGTTAAGTTAAGTTAAGTAAGTTAAAAAAATAAATAAAGTTGTCTAGTATGTCTACTATTTTATTTAAGTTGTCTTAAATAAACAGTTAAATAAAGTAAGTTAAGTTAGTTAAGTCAGTTACATAAATAAATAAAGTTGTCTAGTATGTTCACTATTTTATTTAAGTTGTCTTAAATAAACAGTTAAACAAATTAAGTAAGTTAAGTTAAGTAAGTTAAATAAATAAATAAAGTTGTCTAGTATGTTCACTATTTTATTTAAGTTGTCTTAAATAAACAGTTGAATAAATAAAGTAAGTTAAGTTAGTTAAGTTAAGTAAGTAAGTTACATAAATAAATAAAGTTGTCTAGTATGTTCACTATTTTATTTAAGTTGTCTTAAATAAACAGTTAAATAAATAAGGTAAGTTAAGTTAAGTAAGTTAAGTTGTTAGTTAAGTTAAGTAAGTAAGTTAAATAAATAAATAAAGTTGTCTAGTATGTTCACTATTTTATTTAAGTTGTCTTAAATAAATAAAGTAAATTAAGTTAAGTTAAGTAAGTTAAAAAAAATAAATAGTTGTCTAGTATGTTTAGTATTTTATTTAAGTTGTCTTAAATAAACAGTTAAATAAATAAAGTAAGTAAAGTTAAGTTAGTTAAGTTGAGTAAATAAGTTACATAAATAAATAAAGTTGTCTAGTATGTTCACTATTTTATTTAAGTTGTCTTAAACAGTTAAATAAATAAAGTAAATTAAGTTAGGTAAGTTAAGTTAAGTACGTTACATAAATAAATAAAGTTGTCTAGTATGTTCACTATTTTATTTAAGTTGTCTTAAATAAACAGTTAAATAAATAAAGTAAGTTAAGTTAAGTTAGTTAAGTTAAGTAAGTAAGTTACATAAATAAATAAAGTTGTCTAGTATGTTCACTATTTTATTTAAGTTGTCTTAAATAAACAGTTAAATAAATAAAGTAAATTAAGTTAAGTTAAGTAAGTTAAATAAATAAATAAAGTTGTCTAGTATGTTTACTATTTTATTTAAGTTGTCTTAAATAAACAGTTAAATAAATAAAGTAAGTTAAGTAAGTTACATAAATAAATAAAGTTGTCTAGTATGTTCACTATTTTATTTAAGTTGTCTTAAATAAACATTTAAATAAATAAAGTAAATTAAGTTAAGTAAGTTAAGTTAAGTAAGTTACATAAATAAATAAAGTTGTCTAGTATGTTCACTATTTTATTTAAGTTGCCTTAAATAAACAGTTAAATAAATAAAGTAAGTTAAGTTAAGTAAGTTACATAAATAAATAAAGGTGTCTAGTATGTTCACTATTTTATTTAAGTTGTCTTAAATAAACAATTAAATAAATAACGTAAATTAAGTTAAGTAAGTTAAGTTAAGTAAGTTACACAAATAAAGTTGTCTAGTATGTTCACTATTTTACTTAAGTTGTCTTAAATAAACAAAGTAAGTTAAGTTAAGTAAGTTAAGTTAAGTAAGTTACATAAATAAATAAAGTTGTCTAGTATGTTCACTATTTTATTTAAGTTGTCTTAAATAAACAGTTAAATAAATAAAGTAAGTTAAGTTAAGTAAGTTAAATAAAGAAAAAAAGTTGTCTAGTATGTTCACTATTTTATTCAAGTTGTCTTAAATAAACAGTTAAATAAATAAAGTAAGTTAAGTTAAGTAAGTTAAGTTAAGTAAGTAAGTTACATAAATAAATAAAGTTGTCTAGTATGTTCACTATTTTATTTAAGTTGTCTTAAATAAACAAAGTAAGTTAAGTTAAGTAAGTTAAGTTAAGTTAAGTAAGTTACATAAATAAATAAAGTTGTCTAGTATGTTCACTATTTTATTTAAGTTGTCTTAAATAAACAGTTAAATAAATAAAGTAAATTAAGTTAAGTAAGTTAAGTTAAGTTAAGTAAGTTACATAAATAAAGTTGTCTAGTATGTTCACTATTTTATTTAAGTTGTCTTAAATAAACAGTTAAATAAATAAAGTAAATTAAGTTAAGTAAGTTAAGTTAAGTAAGTTACATAAATAAATAAAGTTGTCTAGTATGTTCACTATTTTATTTAAGTTGTCTTAAATAAACAGTTAAATAAAGTAAATTAAGTTAAGTAAGTTAAGTTAAGTAAGTTACATAAATAAATAAAGTTGTCTAGTATGTTCACTATTTTATTTAAGTTGTCTTAAATAAACAGTTAAATAAATGAAGTAAATTAAGTTAAGTAAGTTAAGTTAAGTTAAGTAAGTTAAATAAATAAATAAAGTTGTCTAGTATGTTCACTATTTTATTTAAGTTGTCTTAAATAAACAGTTGAATAAATAAAGTAAGTTAAGTTAAGTAAGTTACATAAATAAAGTTGTCTAGTATGTTCACTATTTTATTTCAGTTGTCTTAAATAAACAGTTAAATAAATAAAGTAAATTAAGTTAAATAAGTTAAGTTAAGTAAGTTAAAAAAATAAATAAAGTTGTCTAGTATGTTCACTATTTTATTTAAGTTGTCTTAAATAAACAGTTAAATAAATAAATTAAGTTAAGTAAGTTAAGTTAAGTAAGTTACATAAATAAATAAAGTTGTCTAGTATGTTCACTATTTTATTTAAGTTGTCTTAAATAAACAGTTAAATAAATAAAGTAAATTAAGTTAAGTAAGTTAAGTTAAGTTAAGTAAGTTACATAAATAAATAAAGTTGTCTAGTATGTTCACTATTTTATTTAAGTTGTCTTAAATAAAAAGTTAAATAAATAAAGTAAGTTAAGTTAAGTAAGTTAAGTAAGTTAATTTAAGTAAGTAAGTTACATAAATAAAGGTGTCTAGTATGTTCACTATTTTATTTAAGTTGTCTTAAATAAACAGTTAAATAAATAAAGTAAATTAAGTTAAGTAAGTTAAGTTAAGTAAGTTAAATAAATAAATAAATAAAGTTGTCTAGTATGTTCACTATTTTATTTAAGTTGTCTTAAATAAACAGTTAAATAAATAAAGTAAGTTAAGTTAAGTAAGTTAAGTTAAGTAAGTTACATAAATAAATAAAGTTGTCTAGTATGTTCACTACTTTATTTAAGTTGTCTTAAATAAACAGTTAAATAAATAAAGTAAATTAAGTTAAGTAAGTTAAGTTAAGTAAGTTAAATAAATAAATAAATAAAGTTGTCTAGTATGTTCACTATTTTATTTAAGTTGTCTTAAATAAAGAGTTAAATAAATAAAGTAAGTTAAGTTAAGTAAGTTAAGTTAAGTAAATAAGTTACATAAATAAATAAAGTTGTCTAGTATGTTCACTATTTTATTTAAGTTGTCTTAAAAACAGTTAAATAAATAAAGTAAGTTAAGTTAAGTAACTCCAGTACTCTGGAATGCCCTCCCGGTAACAGTTAGAGATGCTACCTCAGTAGAAGCATTTAAGTCCCATCTTAAAACTCATTTGTATAATCTAGCCTTTAAATAGACCCCCCCTTTTTTAGACCAGTTGATCTGCCGTTTCTTTTCTTCTCTCCTCTTCTCCCCTGTCCCTTGCGAGGGGGAGTTGCATAGGTCCGGTGGCCATGGATGAAGTGCTGGCTGTCCAGAGCCGGGACCCCGGGTGGACCACTAGCCTGTGCATCGGTTGGGGACATCTCTGCGCTGCTGACCCGTCTCCGCTCGGGATGGTTTCCTGTTGGCCCTGCTGTGGACTGGACTCCCGCTGATGTGTTGGATCCACTGTGGACTGGACTTTCACAATGTTATGTCAGACCCACTCGACATCCGTTGCTTTCGGTCTCCCCTAGAGGGGGGGGGTTACCCACATATGCGGTCCTCTCCAAGGTTTCTCATAGTCATTCACCGACGTCCCACTGGGGTGAGTTTTTCCTTGCCCGTATGTGGGCTCTGTACCGAGGATGTCGTTGTGGCTTGTACAGCCCTTTGAGACACTTGTGATTTAGGGCTATATAAATAAACATTGATTGATTGATTGATTGATAAGTAAGTTAAGTTAAACACGTTACATAAATAAATAAAGTTGTCTAGTATGTTCACTATTTTATTTAAGTTGTCTTAAATAAACAGTTAAATAAATAAAGTAAATTAAGTTAAGTTAAGTTAAGTAAGTTACATAAATAAAGTTGTCTAGTATGTTCACTATTTTATTTAAGTTGTCTTAAATAAACAGTTAAATAAATAAAGTAAATTAAGTTAAGTAAGTTAAGTTAAGTAAGTTACATGAATAAATAAAGTTGTCTAGTATGTTCACTATTTTATTTAAGTTGTCTTAAATAAACAGTTAAATAAATAAAGTAAATTAAGTTAAGTAAGTTAAGTTAAGTAAGTTACATAAATAAATAAAGTTGTCTAGTATGTTCACTATTTTATTTAAGTTGTCTTAAATAAACAGTTGAATAAATAAAGTAAGTTAAGTTAAGTAAGTTACATAAATAAAAAAAGTTGTCTAGTATGTTCACTATTTTATTTAAGTTGTCTTAAATAAACAGTTAAATAAATAAAGTAAATTAAGTTAAGTAAATTAAATATATAAATAAAGTTGTCTAGTATGTTTACTATTTTATTTAAATTATCTTAAATAAACAGTTAAATAAATAAAGTAAATTAAGTTAAGTAAGTTAAGTTAAGTTAAGTAAGTTAAAAAAAATAAAGTTGTCTATTATGTTTACTATTTTATTTAAGTTGTCTTAAATAAACAGTTAAATAAATAAAGTAAGTTAAGTTAAGTAAGTTAAACAAATAAATAAAGTTGTCTAGTATGTTTACTATTTTATTTAAGTTGTCTTAAATAAACAGTTAAATAAATAAAGTAAGTTAAATTAAGTAAGTTAAGTTAAGTAAGTTACATAAATAAATAAATTTGTCTAGTATGTTCACTATTTTATTTAAGTTGTCTTAAATAAACAGTTTAATAAATAAAGTAAATTAAGTTAAGTAAGTTAAATAAAGAAAAAAAGTTGTCTAGTATGTTCACTATTTTATTCAAGTTGTCTTAAATAAACAGTTAAATACATAAAGTAAATTAAGTAAAGTAAGTTAAGTTAAGTAAGTAAGTTACATGAATAAATAAAGTTGTCTAGTATGTTCACTATTTTATTTAAGTTGTCTTAAATAAACAGTTAAATAAATAAGGTAAGTTAAGTTAAGTAAGTTAAGTTAAGTTAAGTAAGTAAGTTACATAAATAAATAAAGTTGTCTAGTATGTTCACTATTTTATTTAAGGTGTCTTAAATAAACAGTTAAATAAATAAAGTAAGTTAAGTTAAGTAAGTTAAATAAATAAATAAAGTTGTCTAGTATGTTCACTATTTTATTGAAGTTGTCTTAAATAAACAGTTAAATAAATAAAGTAAGTTAAGTTAAGTAAGTTACATAAATAAAGTTGTCTAGTATGTTCACTATTTTATTTCAGTTGTCTTAAATAAACAGTTAAATAAATAAAGTAAATTAAGTTAAGTAAGTTAAGTTAAGTAAGTTAAAAAAATAAATAAAGTTGTCTAGTATGTTCACTATTTTATTTAAGTTGTCTTAAATAAACAGTTAAATAAATAAATTAAGTTAAGTAAGTTAAGTTAAGTAAGTTACATAAATAAATAAAGTTGTCTAGTATGTTCACTATTTTATTTAAGTTGTCTTAAATAAACAGTTAAATAAAAAAAGTAAATTAAGTTAAGTAAGTTAAGTTAAGTTAAGTAAGTTACATAAATAAATAAAGGTGTCTAGTATGTTCACTATTTTATTTAAGTTGTCTTAAATAAACAGTTAAATAAATAAAGTAAGTTAAGTTAAGTAAGTTAAGTAAGTTAATTTAAGTAAGTAAGTTACATAAATAAAGGTGTCTAGTATGTTCACTATTTTATTTAAGTTGTCTTAAATAAACAGTTAAATAAATAAAGCAAATTAAGTTAAGTAAGTGAAGTTAAGTTAAGTAAGTTAAAAAAATGAATAAAGTTGTCTAGTATGTTCACTACTTTATTTAAGTTGTCTTAAATAAACAGTTAAATAAAGTAAATTAAGTTAAGTAAGTTAAGTTAAGTAAGTTAAATAAATAAATAAAGTTGTCTAGTATGTTCACTATTTTATTTAAGTTGTCTTAAATAAACATTTAAATAAATAAAGCAAATTAAGTTAAGTAAGTTAAGTTAAGTTAAGTAAGTTAAAAAAATAAATAAAGTTGTCTAGTATGTTCACTATTTTATTTAAGTTGTCTTAAATAAACAGTTAAATAAATAAAGTAAGTTAAGTTAAGTCAGTTAAGTTAAGTAAGTAAGTTACATAAATAAATAAAGTTGTCTAGTATGTTCACTACTTTATTTAAGTTGTCTTAAATAAACAGTTAAATAAATAAAGTAAATTAAGTTAAGTAAGTTAAGTAAGTTAAATAAATAAATAAATAAAGTTGTCTAGTATGTTCACTATTTTATTTAAGTTGTCTTAAATAAACAGTTAAATAAATAAAGTAAGTTAAGTTAAGTAAGTTAAGTTAAGTAAATAAGTTACATAAATAAATAAAGTTGTCTAGTATGTTCACTATTTTATTTAAGTTGTCTTGAAAAAACAGTTAAATAAATAAAGTAAGTTAAGTTAAGTAAGTTAAGTTAAACACGTTACATAAATAAATAAAGTTGTCTAGTATGTTCACTATTTTATTTAAGTTGTCTTAAATAAACAGTTAAATAAATAAAGTAAATTAAGTTAAGTAAGTTAAGTTAAGTTAAGTAAGTTAAAAAAATAAATAAAGTTGTCTAGTATGTCTACTATTTTATTTAAGTTGTCTTAAATAAACAGTTAAATAAAGTAAGTTAAGTTAGTTAAGTCAGTTACATAAATAAATAAAGTTGTCTAGTATGTTCACTATTTTATTTAAGTTGTCTTAAATAAACAGTTAAACAAATTAAGTAAGTTAAGTTAAGTAAGTTAAATAAATAAATAAAGTTGTCTAGTATGTTCACTATTTTATTTAAGTTGTCTTAAATAAACAGTTGAATAAATAAAGTAAGTTAAGTTAGTTAAGTTAAGTAAGTAAGTTACATAAATAAATAAAGTTGTCTAGTATGTTCACTATTTTATTTAAGTTGTCTTAAATAAACAGTTAAATAAATAAGGTAAGTTAAGTTAAGTAAGTTAAGTTGTTAGTTAAGTTAAGTAAGTAAGTTAAATAAATAAATAAAGTTGTCTAGTATGTTCACTATTTTATTTAAGTTGTCTTAAATAAATAAAGTAAATTAAGTTAAGTTAAGTAAGTTAAAAAAAATAAATAGTTGTCTAGTATGTTTAGTATTTTATTTAAGTTGTCTTAAATAAACAGTTAAATAAATAAAGTAAGTAAAGTTAAGTTAGTTAAGTTGAGTAAATAAGTTACATAAATAAATAAAGTTGTCTAGTATGTTCACTATTTTATTTAAGTTGTCTTAAACAGTTAAATAAATAAAGTAAATTAAGTTAGGTAAGTTAAGTTAAGTACGTTACATAAATAAATAAAGTTGTCTAGTATGTTCACTATTTTATTTAAGTTGTCTTAAATAAACAGTTAAATAAATAAAGTAAGTTAAGTTAAGTTAGTTAAGTTAAGTAAGTAAGTTACATAAATAAATAAAGTTGTCTAGTATGTTCACTATTTTATTTAAGTTGTCTTAAATAAACAGTTAAATAAATAAAGTAAATTAAGTTAAGTTAAGTAAGTTAAATAAATAAATAAAGTTGTCTAGTATGTTTACTATTTTATTTAAGTTGTCTTAAATAAACAGTTAAATAAATAAAGTAAGTTAAGTAAGTTACATAAATAAATAAAGTTGTCTAGTATGTTCACTATTTTATTTAAGTTGTCTTAAATAAACATTTAAATAAATAAAGTAAATTAAGTTAAGTAAGTTAAGTTAAGTAAGTTACATAAATAAATAAAGTTGTCTAGTATGTTCACTATTTTATTTAAGTTGCCTTAAATAAACAGTTAAATAAATAAAGTAAGTTAAGTTAAGTAAGTTACATAAATAAATAAAGGTGTCTAGTATGTTCACTATTTTATTTAAGTTGTCTTAAATAAACAATTAAATAAATAACGTAAATTAAGTTAAGTAAGTTAAGTTAAGTAAGTTACACAAATAAAGTTGTCTAGTATGTTCACTATTTTACTTAAGTTGTCTTAAATAAACAAAGTAAGTTAAGTTAAGTAAGTTAAGTTAAGTAAGTTACATAAATAAATAAAGTTGTCTAGTATGTTCACTATTTTATTTAAGTTGTCTTAAATAAACAGTTAAATAAATAAAGTAAGTTAAGTTAAGTAAGTTAAATAAAGAAAAAAAGTTGTCTAGTATGTTCACTATTTTATTCAAGTTGTCTTAAATAAACAGTTAAATAAATAAAGTAAGTTAAGTTAAGTAAGTTAAGTTAAGTAAGTAAGTTACATAAATAAATAAAGTTGTCTAGTATGTTCACTATTTTATTTAAGTTGTCTTAAATAAACAAAGTAAGTTAAGTTAAGTAAGTTAAGTTAAGTTAAGTAAGTTACATAAATAAATAAAGTTGTCTAGTATGTTCACTATTTTATTTAAGTTGTCTTAAATAAACAGTTAAATAAATAAAGTAAATTAAGTTAAGTAAGTTAAGTTAAGTTAAGTAAGTTACATAAATAAAGTTGTCTAGTATGTTCACTATTTTATTTAAGTTGTCTTAAATAAACAGTTAAATAAATAAAGTAAATTAAGTTAAGTAAGTTAAGTTAAGTAAGTTACATAAATAAATAAAGTTGTCTAGTATGTTCACTATTTTATTTAAGTTGTCTTAAATAAACAGTTAAATAAAGTAAATTAAGTTAAGTAAGTTAAGTTAAGTAAGTTACATAAATAAATAAAGTTGTCTAGTATGTTCACTATTTTATTTAAGTTGTCTTAAATAAACAGTTAAATAAATGAAGTAAATTAAGTTAAGTAAGTTAAGTTAAGTTAAGTAAGTTAAATAAATAAATAAAGTTGTCTAGTATGTTCACTATTTTATTTAAGTTGTCTTAAATAAACAGTTAAATAAATAAAGTAAGTTAAGTTAAGTAAGTTACATAAATAAAGTTGTCTAGTATGTTCACTATTTTATTTCAGTTGTCTTAAATAAACAGTTAAATAAATAAAGTAAATAAAGTTAAGTAAGTTAAGTTAAGTAAGTTAAAAAAATAAATAAAGTTGTCTAGTATGTTCACTATTTTATTTAAGTTGTCTTAAATAAACAGTTAAATAAATAAAGCAAATTAAGTTAAGTAAGTTAAGTTAAGTAAGTTAAAAAAATAAATAAAGTTGTCTAGTATGTTCACTATTTTATTTAAGTTGTCTTAAATAAACAGTTAAATAAATTAAGTAAGTTAAGTTAAGTAAGTTACATAAATAAATAAAGTTGTCTAGTATGTTCACTATTTTATTTAAGTTGTCTTAAATAAACAGTTAAATAAATAAAGTAAATTAAGTTAAGTAAGTTAAGTTAAGTAAGTTAAAAAAAAAAATAAAGTTGTCTAGTATGTCTACTATTTTATTTAAGTTGTCTAGTATGTCTACTATTTTATCTAAGTTGTCTTAAATAAACAGTTAAATAAATAAAGTAAGTTAAGTTAAGTAAGTTAAGTTAAGTAAGTCAGTTACATAAATAAATAAAGTTGTCTAGTATGTTCACTATTTTATTTAAGTTTTCTTAAATAAACAGTTAAATAAATAAAGTAAATTAAGTTAAGTAAGTTAAGTTAAGTTAAGTAATTTACATAAATAAATAAAGGTGTCTAGTATGTTCACTATTTTATTTAAGTTGTCTTAAATAAACAGTTAAATAAATAAAGTAAGTTAAGTTAAGTAAGTTAATTTAAGTAAGTAAGTTACATAAATAAAGGTGTCTAGTATGTTCACTATTTTATTTAAGTTGTCTTAAATAAACAGTTAAATAAATAAAGTAAGTTAAGTTAAGTAAGTTAAGTTAAGTAAGTAAGTTACATAAATAAATAAAGTTGTCTAGTATGTTCACTATTTTATTTAAGTTGTCTTAAATAAACAGTTAAATAAATAAAGTAAATTAAGTTAAGTAAGTTAAGTTAAGTAAGTTAAAAAAATAAATAAAGTTGTCTAGTATGTCTACTATTTTATTTAAGTTGTCTAGTATGTCTACTATTTTATTTAAGTTGTCTTAAATAAACAGTTAAATAAATAAAGTAAGTTAAGTTAAGTAAGTTAAGTTAAGTAAGTCAGTTACATAAATAAATAAAGTTGTCTAGTATGTTCACTATTTTATTTAAGTTGTCTTAAATAAACAGTTAAATGAATAAAGTAAATTAAGTTAAGTAAGTTAAGTTAAGTTAAGTAAGTTTAAAAAATTAATAAAGTTGTCTAGTATGTTTAGTATTTTATTTAAGTTGTCTTAAATAAACAGTTAAATAAATAAAGTAAGTTATGTTAGTTAAGTTAAATAAGTAAGTTACATAAATAAATACAGTTGTCTAGTATGTTCACTATTTTATTTAAGTTTTCTTAAATAAACAGTTAAATAAATAAAGTAAATTAAGTTAAGTAAGTTAAGTTAAGTAAGTTACATAAATAAATAAAGGTGTCTAGTATGTTCACTATTTTATTTAAGTTGTCTTAAATAAACAGTTAAATAAATAAAGTAAGTTAAGTTAAATAAGTTAATTTAAGTAAGTAAGTTACATAAAGAAAGGTGTCTAGTATGTCCACTATTTTATTTAAGTTGTCTTAAATAAACAGTTAAATAAATAAAGTAAGTTAAGTTAAGTAAGTAAGTTACATAAATAAATAAAGTTGTCTAGTATGTTCACTATTTTATTTAAGTTGTCTTAAATAAACAGTTAAATAAATAAAGTAAGTTAAGTAAGTTAAGTTAAGTAAGTTACATAAATAAATAAAGTTGTCTAGTATGTTCACTTTTTTATTTAAGTTGTCTTAAATAAACAGTTTAATAAATAAAGTAAATTAAGTTAAGTAAGTTAAGTTAAGTTAAGTAAGTTACATAAATAAATAAAGGTGTCTAGTATGTTCACTATTTTATTTAAGTTGTCTTAAATAAACAGTTAAATAAATAAAGTAAATTAAGTTAAGTAAGTTAAGTTAAGTAAGTTAAATAAATAAATAAATAAAGTTGTCTAGTATGTTCACTATTTTATTTAAGTTGTCTTAAATAAACAGTTAAATAAATAAAGTAAATTAAGTTAAGTAAGTTAAGTTAAGTAAGTTACATAAATAAATAAAGTTGTCTAGTATGTTCACTATTTTATTTAAGGTGTCTTAAATAAACAGTTAAATAAATAAAGTAAGTTAAGTTAAGTAAGTTAAATAAATAAATAAAGTTGTCTAGTATGTTCACTATTTTATTGAAGTTGTCTTAAATAAACAGTTAAATAAATAAAGTAAGTTAAGTTAAGTAAGTTACATAAATAAAGTTGTCTAGTATGTTCACTATTTTATTTCAGTTGTCTTAAATAAACAGTTAAATAAATAAAGTAAATTAAGTTAAGTAAGTTAAGTTAAGTAAGTTAAAAAAATAAATAAAGTTGTCTAGTATGTTCACTATTTTATTTAAGTTGTCTTAAATAAACAGTTAAATAAATAAATTAAGTTAAGTGAAGTGAAGTGAAGTGAATTACATTTATATAGCGCTTTTTCTCAAGTGACTCAAAGCGCTTTACATAGTGAAACCCAATATCTAAGTTACATTCAAACCAGTGTGGGTGGCACTGGGAGCAGGTGGGTAAAGTGTCTTGCCCAAGGACACAACGGCAGTGACTAGGATGGCGGAAGCGGGGATCGAACCTGCAACCCTCAAGTTGCTGGCACGGCCGCTCTACCAACCGAGCTATACCGCCAAGTAAGTTAAGTTAAGTAAGTTACATAAATAAATAAAGTTGTCTAGTATGTTCACTATTTTATTTAAGTTGTCTTAAATAAACAGTTAAATAAAAAAAGTAAATTAAGTTAAGTAAGTTAAGTTAAGTTAAGTAAGTTACATAAATAAATAAAGGTGTCTAGTATGTTCACTATTTTATTTAAGTTGTCTTAAATAAACAGTTAAATAAATAAAGTAAGTTAAGTTAAGTAAGTTAAGTAAGTTAATTTAAGTAAGTAAGTTACATAAATAAAGGTGTCTAGTATGTTCACTATTTTATTTAAGTTGTCTTAAATAAACAGTTAAATAAATAAAGCAAATTAAGTTAAGTAAGTGAAGTTAAGTTAAGTAAGTTAAAAAAATGAATAAAGTTGTCTAGTATGTTCACTACTTTATTTAAGTTGTCTTAAATAAACAGTTAAATAAAGTAAATTAAGTTAAGTAAGTTAAGTTAAGTAAGTTAAATAAATAAATAAAGTTGTCTAGTATGTTCACTATTTTATTTAAGTTGTCTTAAATAAACATTTAAATAAATAAAGCAAATTAAGTTAAGTAAGTTAAGTTAAGTTAAGTAAGTTAAAAAAATAAATAAAGTTGTCTAGTATGTTCACTATTTTATTTAAGTTGTCTTAAATAAACAGTTAAATAAATAAAGTAAGTTAAGTTAAGTCAGTTAAGTTAAGTAAGTAAGTTACATAAATAAATAAAGTTGTCTAGTATGTTCACTACTTTATTTAAGTTGTCTTAAATAAACAGTTAAATAAATAAAGTAAATTAAGTTAAGTAAGTTAAGTAAGTTAAATAAATAAATAAATAAAGTTGTCTAGTATGTTCACTATTTTATTTAAGTTGTCTTAAATAAACAGTTAAATAAATAAAGTAAGTTAAGTTAAGTAAGTTAAGTTAAGTAAATAAGTTACATAAATAAATAAAGTTGTCTAGTATGTTCACTATTTTATTTAAGTTGTCTTGAAAAAACAGTTGAATAAATAAAGTAAGTTAAGTTAAGTAAGTTAAGTTAAACACGTTACATAAATAAATAAAGTTGTCTAGTATGTTCACTATTTTATTTAAGTTGTCTTAAATAAACAGTTAAATAAATAAAGTAAATTAAGTTAAGTAAGTTAAGTTAAGTTAAGTAAGTTAAAAAAATAAATAAAGTTGTCTAGTATGTCTACTATTTTATTTAAGTTGTCTTAAATAAACAGTTAAATAAAGTAAGTTAAGTTAGTTAAGTCAGTTACATAAATAAATAAAGTTGTCTAGTATGTTCACTATTTTATTTAAGTTGTCTTAAATAAACAGTTAAACAAATTAAGTAAGTTAAGTTAAGTAAGTTAAATAAATAAATAAAGTTGTCTAGTATGTTCACTATTTTATTTAAGTTGTCTTAAATAAACAGTTGAATAAATAAAGTAAGTTAAGTTAGTTAAGTTAAGTAAGTAAGTTACATAAATAAATAAAGTTGTCTAGTATGTTCACTATTTTATTTAAGTTGTCTTAAATAAACAGTTAAATAAATAAGGTAAGTTAAGTTAAGTAAGTTAAGTTGTTAGTTAAGTTAAGTAAGTAAGTTAAATAAATAAATAAAGTTGTCTAGTATGTTCACTATTTTATTTAAGTTGTCTTAAATAAATAAAGTAAATTAAGTTAAGTTAAGTAAGTTAAAAAAAATAAATAGTTGTCTAGTATGTTTAGTATTTTATTTAAGTTGTCTTAAATAAACAGTTAAATAAATAAAGTAAGTAAAGTTAAGTTAGTTAAGTTGAGTAAATAAGTTACATAAATAAATAAAGTTGTCTAGTATGTTCACTATTTTATTTAAGTTGTCTTAAACAGTTAAATAAATAAAGTAAATTAAGTTAGGTAAGTTAAGTTAAGTACGTTACATAAATAAATAAAGTTGTCTAGTATGTTCACTATTTTATTTAAGTTGTCTTAAATAAACAGTTAAATAAATAAAGTAAGTTAAGTTAAGTTAGTTAAGTTAAGTAAGTAAGTTACATAAATAAATAAAGTTGTCTAGTATGTTCACTATTTTATTTAAGTTGTCTTAAATAAACAGTTAAATAAATAAAGTAAATTAAGTTAAGTTAAGTAAGTTAAATAAATAAATAAAGTTGTCTAGTATGTTTACTATTTTATTTAAGTTGTCTTAAATAAACAGTTAAATAAATAAAGTAAGTTAAGTAAGTTACATAAATAAATAAAGTTGTCTAGTATGTTCACTATTTTATTTAAGTTGTCTTAAATAAACATTTAAATAAATAAAGTAAATTAAGTTAAGTAAGTTAAGTTAAGTAAGTTACATAAATAAATAAAGTTGTCTAGTATGTTCACTATTTTATTTAAGTTGCCTTAAATAAACAGTTAAATAAATAAAGTAAGTTAAGTTAAGTAAGTTACATAAATAAATAAAGGTGTCTAGTATGTTCACTATTTTATTTAAGTTGTCTTAAATAAACAATTAAATAAATAACGTAAATTAAGTTAAGTAAGTTAAGTTAAGTAAGTTACACAAATAAAGTTGTCTAGTATGTTCACTATTTTACTTAAGTTGTCTTAAATAAACAAAGTAAGTTAAGTTAAGTAAGTTAAGTTAAGTAAGTTACATAAATAAATAAAGTTGTCTAGTATGTTCACTATTTTATTTAAGTTGTCTTAAATAAACAGTTAAATAAATAAAGTAAGTTAAGTTAAGTAAGTTAAATAAAGAAAAAAAGTTGTCTAGTATGTTCACTATTTTATTCAAGTTGTCTTAAATAAACAGTTAAATAAATAAAGTAAGTTAAGTTAAGTAAGTTAAGTTAAGTAAGTAAGTTACATAAATAAATAAAGTTGTCTAGTATGTTCACTATTTTATTTAAGTTGTCTTAAATAAACAAAGTAAGTTAAGTTAAGTAAGTTAAGTTAAGTTAAGTAAGTTACATAAATAAATAAAGTTGTCTAGTATGTTCACTATTTTATTTAAGTTGTCTTAAATAAACAGTTAAATAAATAAAGTAAATTAAGTTAAGTAAGTTAAGTTAAGTTAAGTAAGTTACATAAATAAAGTTGTCTAGTATGTTCACTATTTTATTTAAGTTGTCTTAAATAAACAGTTAAATAAATAAAGTAAATTAAGTTAAGTAAGTTAAGTTAAGTAAGTTACATAAATAAATAAAGTTGTCTAGTATGTTCACTATTTTATTTAAGTTGTCTTAAATAAACAGTTAAATAAAGTAAATTAAGTTAAGTAAGTTAAGTTAAGTAAGTTACATAAATAAATAAAGTTGTCTAGTATGTTCACTATTTTATTTAAGTTGTCTTAAATAAACAGTTAAATAAATGAAGTAAATTAAGTTAAGTAAGTTAAGTTAAGTTAAGTAAGTTAAATAAATAAATAAAGTTGTCTAGTATGTTCACTATTTTATTTAAGTTGTCTTAAATAAACAGTTGAATAAATAAAGTAAGTTAAGTTAAGTAAGTTACATAAATAAAGTTGTCTAGTATGTTCACTATTTTATTTCAGTTGTCTTAAATAAACAGTTAAATAAATAAAGTAAATTAAGTTAAATAAGTTAAGTTAAGTAAGTTAAAAAAATAAATAAAGTTGTCTAGTATGTTCACTATTTTATTTAAGTTGTCTTAAATAAACAGTTAAATAAATAAATTAAGTTAAGTAAGTTAAGTTAAGTAAGTTACATAAATAAATAAAGTTGTCTAGTATGTTCACTATTTTATTTAAGTTGTCTTAAATAAACAGTTAAATAAATAAAGTAAATTAAGTTAAGTAAGTTAAGTTAAGTTAAGTAAGTTACATAAATAAATAAAGTTGTCTAGTATGTTCACTATTTTATTTAAGTTGTCTTAAATAAAAAGTTAAATAAATAAAGTAAGTTAAGTTAAGTAAGTTAAGTAAGTTAATTTAAGTAAGTAAGTTACATAAATAAAGGTGTCTAGTATGTTCACTATTTTATTTAAGTTGTCTTAAATAAACAGTTAAATAAATAAAGTAAATTAAGTTAAGTAAGTTAAGTTAAGTAAGTTAAATAAATAAATAAATAAAGTTGTCTAGTATGTTCACTATTTTATTTAAGTTGTCTTAAATAAACAGTTAAATAAATAAAGTAAGTTAAGTTAAGTAAGTTAAGTTAAGTAAGTTACATAAATAAATAAAGTTGTCTAGTATGTTCACTACTTTATTTAAGTTGTCTTAAATAAACAGTTAAATAAATAAAGTAAATTAAGTTAAGTAAGTTAAGTTAAGTAAGTTAAATAAATAAATAAATAAAGTTGTCTAGTATGTTCACTATTTTATTTAAGTTGTCTTAAATAAAGAGTTAAATAAATAAAGTAAGTTAAGTTAAGTAAGTTAAGTTAAGTAAATAAGTTACATAAATAAATAAAGTTGTCTAGTATGTTCACTATTTTATTTAAGTTGTCTTAAAAACAGTTAAATAAATAAAGTAAGTTAAGTTAAGTAACTCCAGTACTCTGGAATGCCCTCCCGGTAACAGTTAGAGATGCTACCTCAGTAGAAGCATTTAAGTCCCATCTTAAAACTCATTTGTATAATCTAGCCTTTAAATAGACCCCCCTTTTTTAGACCAGTTGATCTGCCGTTTCTTTTCTTCTCTCCTCTTCTCCCCTGTCCCTTGCGAGGGGGAGTTGCATAGGTCCGGTGGCCATGGATGAAGTGCTGGCTGTCCAGAGCCGGGACCCCGGGTGGACCACTAGCCTGTGCATCGGTTGGGGACATCTCTGCGCTGCTGACCCGTCTCCGCTCGGGATGGTTTCCTGTTGGCCCTGCTGTGGACTGGACTCCCGCTGATGTGTTGGATCCACTGTGGACTGGACTTTCACAATGTTATGTCAGACCCACTCGACATCCGTTGCTTTCGGTCTCCCCTAGAGGGGGGGGGTTACCCACATATGCGGTCCTCTCCAAGGTTTCTCATAGTCATTCACCGACGTCCCACTGGGGTGAGTTTTTCCTTGCCCGTATGTGGGCTCTGTACCGAGGATGTCGTTGTGGCTTGTACAGCCCTTTGAGACACTTGTGATTTAGGGCTATATAAATAAACATTGATTGATTGATTGATTGATAAGTAAGTTAAGTTAAACACGTTACATAAATAAATAAAGTTGTCTAGTATGTTCACTATTTTATTTAAGTTGTCTTAAATAAACAGTTAAATAAATAAAGTAAATTAAGTTAAGTTAAGTTAAGTAAGTTACATAAATAAAGTTGTCTAGTATGTTCACTATTTTATTTAAGTTGTCTTAAATAAACAGTTAAATAAATAAAGTAAATTAAGTTAAGTAAGTTAAGTTAAGTAAGTTACATGAATAAATAAAGTTGTCTAGTATGTTCACTATTTTATTTAAGTTGTCTTAAATAAACAGTTAAATAAATAAAGTAAATTAAGTTAAGTAAGTTAAGTTAAGTAAGTTACATAAATAAATAAAGTTGTCTAGTATGTTCACTATTTTATTTAAGTTGTCTTAAATAAACAGTTGAATAAATAAAGTAAGTTAAGTTAAGTAAGTTACATAAATAAAAAAAGTTGTCTAGTATGTTCACTATTTTATTTAAGTTGTCTTAAATAAACAGTTAAATAAATAAAGTAAATTAAGTTAAGTAAATTAAATATATAAATAAAGTTGTCTAGTATGTTTACTATTTTATTTAAATTATCTTAAATAAACAGTTAAATAAATAAAGTAAATTAAGTTAAGTAAGTTAAGTTAAGTTAAGTAAGTTAAAAAAAATAAAGTTGTCTATTATGTTTACTATTTTATTTAAGTTGTCTTAAATAAACAGTTAAATAAATAAAGTAAGTTAAGTTAAGTAAGTTAAACAAATAAATAAAGTTGTCTAGTATGTTTACTATTTTATTTAAGTTGTCTTAAATAAACAGTTAAATAAATAAAGTAAGTTAAATTAAGTAAGTTAAGTTAAGTAAGTTACATAAATAAATAAATTTGTCTAGTATGTTCACTATTTTATTTAAGTTGTCTTAAATAAACAGTTTAATAAATAAAGTAAATTAAGTTAAGTAAGTTAAATAAAGAAAAAAAGTTGTCTAGTATGTTCACTATTTTATTCAAGTTGTCTTAAATAAACAGTTAAATACATAAAGTAAATTAAGTAAAGTAAGTTAAGTTAAGTAAGTAAGTTACATGAATAAATAAAGTTGTCTAGTATGTTCACTATTTTATTTAAGTTGTCTTAAATAAACAGTTAAATAAATAAGGTAAGTTAAGTTAAGTAAGTTAAGTTAAGTTAAGTAAGTAAGTTACATAAATAAATAAAGTTGTCTAGTATGTTCACTATTTTATTTAAGGTGTCTTAAATAAACAGTTAAATAAATAAAGTAAGTTAAGTTAAGTAAGTTAAATAAATAAATAAAGTTGTCTAGTATGTTCACTATTTTATTGAAGTTGTCTTAAATAAACAGTTAAATAAATAAAGTAAGTTAAGTTAAGTAAGTTACATAAATAAAGTTGTCTAGTATGTTCACTATTTTATTTCAGTTGTCTTAAATAAACAGTTAAATAAATAAAGTAAATTAAGTTAAGTAAGTTAAGTTAAGTAAGTTAAAAAAATAAATAAAGTTGTCTAGTATGTTCACTATTTTATTTAAGTTGTCTTAAATAAACAGTTAAATAAATAAATTAAGTTAAGTAAGTTAAGTTAAGTAAGTTACATAAATAAATAAAGTTGTCTAGTATGTTCACTATTTTATTTAAGTTGTCTTAAATAAACAGTTAAATAAAAAAAGTAAATTAAGTTAAGTAAGTTAAGTTAAGTTAAGTAAGTTACATAAATAAATAAAGGTGTCTAGTATGTTCACTATTTTATTTAAGTTGTCTTAAATAAACAGTTAAATAAATAAAGTAAGTTAAGTTAAGTAAGTTAAGTAAGTTAATTTAAGTAAGTAAGTTACATAAATAAAGGTGTCTAGTATGTTCACTATTTTATTTAAGTTGTCTTAAATAAACAGTTAAATAAATAAAGCAAATTAAGTTAAGTAAGTGAAGTTAAGTTAAGTAAGTTAAAAAAATGAATAAAGTTGTCTAGTATGTTCACTACTTTATTTAAGTTGTCTTAAATAAACAGTTAAATAAAGTAAATTAAGTTAAGTAAGTTAAGTTAAGTAAGTTAAATAAATAAATAAAGTTGTCTAGTATGTTCACTATTTTATTTAAGTTGTCTTAAATAAACATTTAAATAAATAAAGCAAATTAAGTTAAGTAAGTTAAGTTAAGTTAAGTAAGTTAAAAAAATAAATAAAGTTGTCTAGTATGTTCACTATTTTATTTAAGTTGTCTTAAATAAACAGTTAAATAAATAAAGTAAGTTAAGTTAAGTCAGTTAAGTTAAGTAAGTAAGTTACATAAATAAATAAAGTTGTCTAGTATGTTCACTACTTTATTTAAGTTGTCTTAAATAAACAGTTAAATAAATAAAGTAAATTAAGTTAAGTAAGTTAAGTAAGTTAAATAAATAAATAAATAAAGTTGTCTAGTATGTTCACTATTTTATTTAAGTTGTCTTAAATAAACAGTTAAATAAATAAAGTAAGTTAAGTTAAGTAAGTTAAGTTAAGTAAATAAGTTACATAAATAAATAAAGTTGTCTAGTATGTTCACTATTTTATTTAAGTTGTCTTGAAAAAACAGTTAAATAAATAAAGTAAGTTAAGTTAAGTAAGTTAAGTTAAACACGTTACATAAATAAATAAAGTTGTCTAGTATGTTCACTATTTTATTTAAGTTGTCTTAAATAAACAGTTAAATAAATAAAGTAAATTAAGTTAAGTAAGTTAAGTTAAGTTAAGTAAGTTAAAAAAATAAATAAAGTTGTCTAGTATGTCTACTATTTTATTTAAGTTGTCTTAAATAAACAGTTAAATAAAGTAAGTTAAGTTAGTTAAGTCAGTTACATAAATAAATAAAGTTGTCTAGTATGTTCACTATTTTATTTAAGTTGTCTTAAATAAACAGTTAAACAAATTAAGTAAGTTAAGTTAAGTAAGTTAAATAAATAAATAAAGTTGTCTAGTATGTTCACTATTTTATTTAAGTTGTCTTAAATAAACAGTTGAATAAATAAAGTAAGTTAAGTTAGTTAAGTTAAGTAAGTAAGTTACATAAATAAATAAAGTTGTCTAGTATGTTCACTATTTTATTTAAGTTGTCTTAAATAAACAGTTAAATAAATAAGGTAAGTTAAGTTAAGTAAGTTAAGTTGTTAGTTAAGTTAAGTAAGTAAGTTAAATAAATAAATAAAGTTGTCTAGTATGTTCACTATTTTATTTAAGTTGTCTTAAATAAATAAAGTAAATTAAGTTAAGTTAAGTAAGTTAAAAAAAATAAATAGTTGTCTAGTATGTTTAGTATTTTATTTAAGTTGTCTTAAATAAACAGTTAAATAAATAAAGTAAGTAAAGTTAAGTTAGTTAAGTTGAGTAAATAAGTTACATAAATAAATAAAGTTGTCTAGTATGTTCACTATTTTATTTAAGTTGTCTTAAACAGTTAAATAAATAAAGTAAATTAAGTTAGGTAAGTTAAGTTAAGTACGTTACATAAATAAATAAAGTTGTCTAGTATGTTCACTATTTTATTTAAGTTGTCTTAAATAAACAGTTAAATAAATAAAGTAAGTTAAGTTAAGTTAGTTAAGTTAAGTAAGTAAGTTACATAAATAAATAAAGTTGTCTAGTATGTTCACTATTTTATTTAAGTTGTCTTAAATAAACAGTTAAATAAATAAAGTAAATTAAGTTAAGTTAAGTAAGTTAAATAAATAAATAAAGTTGTCTAGTATGTTTACTATTTTATTTAAGTTGTCTTAAATAAACAGTTAAATAAATAAAGTAAGTTAAGTAAGTTACATAAATAAATAAAGTTGTCTAGTATGTTCACTATTTTATTTAAGTTGTCTTAAATAAACATTTAAATAAATAAAGTAAATTAAGTTAAGTAAGTTAAGTTAAGTAAGTTACATAAATAAATAAAGTTGTCTAGTATGTTCACTATTTTATTTAAGTTGCCTTAAATAAACAGTTAAATAAATAAAGTAAGTTAAGTTAAGTAAGTTACATAAATAAATAAAGGTGTCTAGTATGTTCACTATTTTATTTAAGTTGTCTTAAATAAACAATTAAATAAATAACGTAAATTAAGTTAAGTAAGTTAAGTTAAGTAAGTTACACAAATAAAGTTGTCTAGTATGTTCACTATTTTACTTAAGTTGTCTTAAATAAACAAAGTAAGTTAAGTTAAGTAAGTTAAGTTAAGTAAGTTACATAAATAAATAAAGTTGTCTAGTATGTTCACTATTTTATTTAAGTTGTCTTAAATAAACAGTTAAATAAATAAAGTAAGTTAAGTTAAGTAAGTTAAATAAAGAAAAAAAGTTGTCTAGTATGTTCACTATTTTATTCAAGTTGTCTTAAATAAACAGTTAAATAAATAAAGTAAGTTAAGTTAAGTAAGTTAAGTTAAGTAAGTAAGTTACATAAATAAATAAAGTTGTCTAGTATGTTCACTATTTTATTTAAGTTGTCTTAAATAAACAAAGTAAGTTAAGTTAAGTAAGTTAAGTTAAGTTAAGTAAGTTACATAAATAAATAAAGTTGTCTAGTATGTTCACTATTTTATTTAAGTTGTCTTAAATAAACAGTTAAATAAATAAAGTAAATTAAGTTAAGTAAGTTAAGTTAAGTTAAGTAAGTTACATAAATAAAGTTGTCTAGTATGTTCACTATTTTATTTAAGTTGTCTTAAATAAACAGTTAAATAAATAAAGTAAATTAAGTTAAGTAAGTTAAGTTAAGTAAGTTACATAAATAAATAAAGTTGTCTAGTATGTTCACTATTTTATTTAAGTTGTCTTAAATAAACAGTTAAATAAAGTAAATTAAGTTAAGTAAGTTAAGTTAAGTAAGTTACATAAATAAATAAAGTTGTCTAGTATGTTCACTATTTTATTTAAGTTGTCTTAAATAAACAGTTAAATAAATGAAGTAAATTAAGTTAAGTAAGTTAAGTTAAGTTAAGTAAGTTAAATAAATAAATAAAGTTGTCTAGTATGTTCACTATTTTATTTAAGTTGTCTTAAATAAACAGTTAAATAAATAAAGTAAGTTAAGTTAAGTAAGTTACATAAATAAAGTTGTCTAGTATGTTCACTATTTTATTTCAGTTGTCTTAAATAAACAGTTAAATAAATAAAGTAAATAAAGTTAAGTAAGTTAAGTTAAGTAAGTTAAAAAAATAAATAAAGTTGTCTAGTATGTTCACTATTTTATTTAAGTTGTCTTAAATAAACAGTTAAATAAATAAAGCAAATTAAGTTAAGTAAGTTAAGTTAAGTAAGTTAAAAAAATAAATAAAGTTGTCTAGTATGTTCACTATTTTATTTAAGTTGTCTTAAATAAACAGTTAAATAAATTAAGTAAGTTAAGTTAAGTAAGTTACATAAATAAATAAAGTTGTCTAGTATGTTCACTATTTTATTTAAGTTGTCTTAAATAAACAGTTAAATAAATGAAGTAAATTAAGTTAAGTAAGTTAAGTTAAGTAAGTTAAATAAATAAATAAAGTTGTCTAGTATGTTCACTATTTTATTTAAGTTGTCTTAAATAAACAGTTGAATAAATAAAGTAAGTTAAGTTAAGTAAGTTACATAAATAAAGTTGTCTAGTATGTTCACTATTTTATTTCAGTTGTCTTAAATAAACAGTTAAATAAATAAAGTAAATTAAGTTAAATAAGTTAAGTTAAGTAAGTTAAAAAAATAAATAAAGTTGTCTAGTATGTTCACTATTTTATTTAAGTTGTCTTAAATAAACAGTTAAATAAATAAATTAAGTTAAGTAAGTTAAGTTAAGTAAGTTACATAAATAAATAAAGTTGTCTAGTATGTTCACTATTTTATTTAAGTTGTCTTAAATAAACAGTTAAATAAATAAAGTAAATTAAGTTAAGTAAGTTAAGTTAAGTTAAGTAAGTTACATAAATAAATAAAGTTGTCTAGTATGTTCACTATTTTATTTAAGTTGTCTTAAATAAAAAGTTAAATAAATAAAGTAAGTTAAGTTAAGTAAGTTAAGTAAGTTAATTTAAGTAAGTAAGTTACATAAATAAAGGTGTCTAGTATGTTCACTATTTTATTTAAGTTGTCTTAAATAAACAGTTAAATAAATAAAGTAAATTAAGTTAAGTAAGTTAAGTTAAGTAAGTTAAATAAATAAATAAATAAAGTTGTCTAGTATGTTCACTATTTTATTTAAGTTGTCTTAAATAAACAGTTAAATAAATAAAGTAAGTTAAGTTAAGTAAGTTAAGTTAGGTAAGTTACATAAATAAATAAAGTTGTCTAGTATGTTCACTACTTTATTTAAGTTGTCTTAAATAAACAGTTAAATAAATAAAGTAAATTAAGTTAAGTAAGTTAAGTTAAGTAAGTTAAATAAATAAATAAATAAAGTTGTCTAGTATGTTCACTATTTTATTTAAGTTGTCTTAAATAAAGAGTTAAATAAATAAAGTAAGTTAAGTTAAGTAAGTTAAGTTAAGTAAATAAGTTACATAAATAAATAAAGTTGTCTAGTATGTTCACTATTTTATTTAAGTTGTCTTAAAAACAGTTAAATAAATAAAGTAAGTTAAGTTAAGTAACTCCAGTACTCTGGAATGCCCTCCCGGTAACAGTTAGAGATGCTACCTCAGTAGAAGCATTTAAGTCCCATCTTAAAACTCATTTGTATAATCTAGCCTTTAAATAGACCCCCCCTTTTTTAGACCAGTTGATCTGCCGTTTCTTTTCTTCTCTCCTCTTCTCCCCTGTCCCTTGCGAGGGGGAGTTGCATAGGTCCGGTGGCCATGGATGAAGTGCTGGCTGTCCAGAGCCGGGACCCCGGGTGGACCACTAGCCTGTGCATCGGTTGGGGACATCTCTGCGCTGCTGACCCGTCTCCGCTCGGGATGGTTTCCTGTTGGCCCCGCTGTGGACTGGACTCCCGCTGATGTGTTGGATCCACTGTGGACTGGACTTTCACAATGTTATGTCAGACCCACTCGACATCCGTTGCTTTCGGTCTCCCCTAGAGGGGGGGGGTTACCCACATATGCGGTCCTCTCCAAGGTTTCTCATAGTCATTCACCGACGTCCCACTGGGGTGAGTTTTTCCTTGCCCGTATGTGGGCTCTGTACCGAGGATGTCGTTGTGGCTTGTACAGCCCTTTGAGACACTTGTGATTTAGGGCTATATAAATAAACATTGATTGATTGATTGATTGATAAGTAAGTTAAGTTAAACACGTTACATAAATAAATAAAGTTGTCTAGTATGTTCACTATTTTATTTAAGTTGTCTTAAATAAACAGTTAAATAAATAAAGTAAATTAAGTTAAGTTAAGTTAAGTAAGTTACATAAATAAAGTTGTCTAGTATGTTCACTATTTTATTTAAGTTGTCTTAAATAAACAGTTAAATAAATAAAGTAAATTAAGTTAAGTAAGTTAAGTTAAGTAAGTTACATGAATAAATAAAGTTGTCTAGTATGTTCACTATTTTATTTAAGTTGTCTTAAATAAACAGTTAAATAAATAAAGTAAATTAAGTTAAGTAAGTTAAGTTAAGTAAGTTACATAAATAAATAAAGTTGTCTAGTATGTTCACTATTTTATTTAAGTTGTCTTAAATAAACAGTTGAATAAATAAAGTAAGTTAAGTTAAGTAAGTTACATAAATAAAAAAAGTTGTCTAGTATGTTCACTATTTTATTTAAGTTGTCTTAAATAAACAGTTAAATAAATAAAGTAAATTAAGTTAAGTAAATTAAATATATAAATAAAGTTGTCTAGTATGTTTACTATTTTATTTAAATTATCTTAAATAAACAGTTAAATAAATAAAGTAAATTAAGTTAAGTAAGTTAAGTTAAGTTAAGTAAGTTAAAAAAAATAAAGTTGTCTATTATGTTTACTATTTTATTTAAGTTGTCTTAAATAAACAGTTAAATAAATAAAGTAAGTTAAGTTAAGTAAGTTAAACAAATAAATAAAGTTGTCTAGTATGTTTACTATTTTATTTAAGTTGTCTTAAATAAACAGTTAAATAAATAAAGTAAGTTAAATTAAGTAAGTTAAGTTAAGTAAGTTACATAAATAAATAAATTTGTCTAGTATGTTCACTATTTTATTTAAGTTGTCTTAAATAAACAGTTTAATAAATAAAGTAAATTAAGTTAAGTAAGTTAAATAAAGAAAAAAAGTTGTCTAGTATGTTCACTATTTTATTCAAGTTGTCTTAAATAAACAGTTAAATACATAAAGTAAATTAAGTAAAGTAAGTTAAGTTAAGTAAGTAAGTTACATGAATAAATAAAGTTGTCTAGTATGTTCACTATTTTATTTAAGTTGTCTTAAATAAACAGTTAAATAAATAAGGTAAGTTAAGTTAAGTAAGTTAAGTTAAGTTAAGTAAGTAAGTTACATAAATAAATAAAGTTGTCTAGTATGTTCACTATTTTATTTAAGTTGTCTTACATAAACAGTTAAATAAATAAAGTAAGTTAAGTTAAGTAAGTTAAGTTAAGTAAGTAAGTTACATAAATAAATAAAGTTGTCTAGTATGTTTACTATTTTATTTAAGTTGTCTTAAATAAACAAAGTAAGTTACGTTAAGTAAGTTAAATAAATAAATACAGTTGTCTAGTATGTTCACTATTTTATTTAAGTTGTCTTAAATAAACAGTTAAATAAATAAAGTAAATTAAGTTAAGTTAAGTAAATTAAATACATAAATAAAGTTGTCTAGTATGTTTACTATTTTATTTAAGTTATCTTAAATAAACAGTTAAATAAATAAAGTAAATTAAGTTAAGTAAGTTAAGTTAAGTTAAGTAAGTTTAAAAAAAAATAAAGTTGTGTATTATGTTTACTATTTTATTTAAGTTGTCTTAAATAAACAGTTAAATAAATAAAGTAAGTTAAGTTAAGTAAGTTAAACAAATAAATAAAGTTGTCCAGTATGTTTACTATTTTATTTAAGTTGTCTTAAATAAACAGTTACATAAATAAAGTAAATTAAGTTAAGTAATTTAAGTTAAGTTGAGTAAATCAAATAAATAAATAAATAAAGTTGTCTAGTATTTTCACTATTTTATTTAAGTTGTCGTAAATAAACAGTTAAATAAATAAAGTAAGTTAAGTTAAGTAAGTTAAGTTAAGTAAGTTAAAAAAATAAATAAAGTTGTCTAGTATGTTTACTATTTTATTTAAGTTGTCTTAAATAAACAGTTAAATAAATAAAGTAAGTTAAGTTAAGTTAGTTAAGTTAAGTAAGTGTGTTACATAAATAAATAAAGTTGTCTAGTATGTTCACTATTTTATTTAAGTTGTCTTAAATAAACAGTTAAATAAATAAAGTAAATTTAGTTAAGTAAGTTAAGTTAAGTTAAGTACGTTACATAAATAAATAAAGTTGTCTAGTATGTTCACTATTTTATTTAAGTTGTCTTAAATAAACAGTTGAATAAATAAAGTAAGTTAAGTTAAGTAAGTTAAGTTAAGTAAATAAGTTACATAAATAAATAAAGTTGTCTAGTATGTTCACTATTTTATTTAAGTTGTCTTAAATAAACAGTTAAATAAATAAAGTAAATTAAGTTAAGTAAGTTAAGTTAAGTAAGTTACATAAATAAATAAAGTTGTCTAGTATGTTCACTATTTTATTTAAGTTGTCTTAAATAAACAGTTAAATAAATAAAGTAAATTAAGTTAAGTTAAGTAAGTTAAATAAATAAATAAATAAATAAAGTTGTCTAGTATGTTTACTATTTTATTTAAGTTGTCTTAAATAAACAGTTAAATAAATAAGTGAAGTGAAGTGAATTACATTTATATAGCGCTTTTTCTCAAGTGACTCAAAGCGCTTTACATTGTGAAACCCAATATCTAAGTTACATTTAAACCAGTGTGGGTGGCACTGGGAGCAGGTGGGTAAAGTGTCTTGCCCAAGGACACAACGGCAGTGACTAGGATGGCGGAAGCGGGGATCGAACCTGCAACCCTCAAGTTGCTGGCACGGCCGCTCTACCAATCGAGCTATACCGTCCCATATAAAGTAAATTAAGTTAAGTAAGTTAAGTTAGTTACATAAATAAATAAAGTTGTCTAGTATGTTCACTATTTTATTTAAGTTGTCTTAAATAAACAGTTAAATAAATAAAGTAAATTAAGTTAAGTTAAGTAAGTTAAATAAATAAATAAATAAATAAAGTTGTCTAGTATGTTCACTATTTTATTTAAGTTGTCTTAAATAAACAGTTAAATAAATAACGTAAATTAAGTTAAGTAAGTTAAGTTAAGTTAAGTAAGTTACATAAATAAAGTTGTCTAGTATGTTCACTATTTTATTTAAGTTGTCTTAAATAAACAGTTAAATAAATAAAGTAAATTAAGTTAAGTAAGTTACATAAATAAAGTTGTCTAGTATGTTCACTATTTTATTTAAGTTGTCTTAAATAAACAGTTAAATAAATAAAGTAAGTTAAGTTAAGTAAGTTACATAAATAAAGTTGTCTAGTATGTTCACTATTTTATTTAAGTTGTCTTAAATAAACGGTTAAATAAATAAAGTAAGTTAAGTTAAGTAAGTTACATAAATAAATAAAGTTGTCTAGTATGTTCACTATTTTATTTAAGTTGTCTTAAATAAACAGTTAAATAAATAAAGTAAGTTGAGTTAAGTAAGTTAAGTTAAGTAAGTTAAGTTAAGTAAGTTACATAAATAAATAAAGTTGTCTAGTATGTTCACTATTTTATTTAAGTTGTCTTAAATAAACACTTAAATAAATAAAGTAAGTTAAGTTAAGTAAGTTACATAAATAAATAAAGTTGTCTAGTATGTTCACTATTTTATTTAAGTTATCTTAAATAAACAGTTAAATAAATAAAGTAAGTTAAGTTAAGTAAGTTAAGTTAAGTAAGTAAGATAAATAAATAAATAAAGTTGTCTAGTATGTTTACTATTTTATTTAAGTTGTCTTAAATAAACAGTTAAATAAATAAAGTAAGTTAAGTTAAGTAAGTTAAGTTAAGTAAGTTACATAAATAAATAAAGTTGTCTAGTATGTTCACTATTTTATTTACGTTGTCTTAAATAAACAGTTAAATAAATAAAGTAAATTAAGTTAAGTAAGTTAAGTTAAGTAAGTTTAAAAAATAAATAAAGTTGTCTAGTATGTTCACTATTTTATTTAAGTTGTCTTAAATAAACAGTTAAATAAATAAAGTAAATTAAGTTAAGTAAGTTAAGTTAAGTTAAGTAAGTTACATAAATAAAGTTGTCTAGTATGTTCACCATTTTATTTAAGTTGTCTTAAATAAACAGTTAAATAAATAAAGTAAATTAAGTTAAGTAAGTTAAGTTAAGTAAGTTACATAAATAAATAAAGTTGTCTAGTATGTTCACTATTTTATTTAAGTTGTCTTAAATAAACAGTTAAATAAATAAAGTAAGTTAAGTTAAGTAAGTTAAGTTAAGTAAGTAAGATAAATAAATAAATAAAGTTGTCTAGTATGTTTACTATTTTATTTAAGTTGTCTTAAACAAACAGTTGAATAAATAAAGTAAGTTATGTTAAGTAAGTTACATAAATAAATAAAGTTGTCTAGTATGTTCACTATTTTATTTACGTTGTCTTAAATAAACAGTTAAATAAATAAAGTAAATTAAGTTAAGTAAGTTAAGTTAAGTAAGTTACATAAATAAAGTTGTCTAGTATGTTCACTATTTTATTTAAGTTGTCTTAAATAAACAGTTAAATAAATAAAGTAAGTTAAGTTAAGTAAGTTACATAAATAAATAAAGTTGTCTTAAATAAACAGTTAAATAAATAAAGTAAGTTAAGTTAAGTAAGTTAAGTTAAGTAAGTTACATAAATAAATAAATTTGTCTAGTATGTTCACTATTTTATTTAAGTTGTCTTAAATAAACAGTTAAATAAATAAAGTAAGTTAAGTAAGTTAAGTTAAGTAAATAAGTTACATAAATAAATAAAGTTGTCTAGTATGTTCACTATTTTATTTAAGTTGTCTTAAACAGTTAAATAAATAAAGTAAATTAAGTTAAGTAAGTTAAGTATGTTACATAAATAAATAAAGTTGTCTAGTATGTTCACTATTTTATTTAAGTTGTCTTAAATAAACAGTTAAATAAATAAAGTAAGTTAAGTAAGTTAGTTAAGTTAAGTAAGTAAGTTACATAAATAAATAAAGTTGCCTTCCGCCCGATTGTAGCTGAGATAGGCTCCAGCGCCCCCGCGACCCCAAAGGGAATAAGCGGTAGAAAATGGATGGATGTCTTAAATAAACAGTTAAATAAATAAAGTAAGTTAAGTTAAGTAAGTTAAGTAAATAAGTTACATAAATAAATAAAGTTGTCAAGTATGTTCACTATTTTATTTAAGTTGTCTTAATTAAACAGTTAAATAAATAAAGTAAATTAAGTTAAGTAAGTTAAGTTAAGTAAGTTACATAAATAAATAAAGTTGTCTAGTATGTTCACTATTTTATTTAAGTTGTCTTAAATAAACAGTTAAATAAATAAAGTAAATTAAGTTAAGTTAAGTTAAGTAAGTTAAATAAGTTGTCTTAAATAAACAGTTAAATAAATAAAGTAAGTTAAGTTAAGTAAGTTAAGTTAAGTAAGTAAGTTACATAAATAAATAAAGTTGTCTAGTATGTTCACTATTTTATTTAAGTTGTCTTAAATAAACAGTTAAATAAATAAGTTAAGTTAAGTAAGTAAGTTACATAAATAAATAAAGTTGTCTAGTATGTTCACTATTTTATTTAAGTTGTCTTAAATAAACAGTTAAATACATAAAGTAAATTAAGTTAAGTAAGTTAAGTAAAGTAAGTAAGTTACATAAATAAAAAAAGTTGTCTAGTATGTTCACTATTTTATTTAAGTTGTCTTAAATAAACAGTTAAATAAATAAAGTAAATTAAGTTAAGTAAATTAAATAAATAAATAAAGTTGTCTAGTATGTTTACTATTTTATTTAAGTTATCTTAAATAAACAGTTAAATAAATAAAGTAAATTAAGTTAAGTAAGTTAAGTTAAGTTAAGTAAGTTAAAAAAATAAATAAAGTTGTCTAGTATGTTCACTATTTTATTTAAGTTGTCTTAAATAAACAGTTAAATAAATAAAGTAAGTTAAGTTAAGTAAGTTACATAAATAAATAAAGTTGTCTAGTATGTTCACTATTTTATTTAAGTTGTCTTAAATAAACAAAGTAAGTTAAGTTAAGTTAAGTAAGTTAAGTTAAGTTAAGTAAGTTACATAAATAAATAAAGTTGTCTAGTATGTTCACTATTTTATTTAAGTTGTCTTAAATAAACAGTTAAATAAATAAAGTAAATTAAGTTAAGTAAGTTAAGTTAAGTTAAGTAAGTTACATAAATAAATAAAGTTGTCTAGTATGTTCACTATTTTATTTAAGTTGTCTTAAATAAACAGTTAAATAAATAAAGTAAATTAAGTTAAGTAAGTTAAGTTAAGTAAGTTACATAAATAAATAAAGTTGTCTAGTATTTTTACTATTTTATTTAAGTTGTCTTAAATAAACAGTTAAATAAATAAAGTAAATTAAGTTAAGTAATTTAAGTTAAGTTAAGTAAGTTACATAAATAAAGTTGTCTAGTATGTTCACTATTTTATTTAAGTTGTCTTAAATAAACAGTTAAATAAATAAAGTAAATTAAGTTAAGTAAGTTAAGTTAAGTTAAGTAAGTTAAAAAAATAAATAAAGTTGTTTAGTATGTTTACTATTTTATTTAAGTTGTCTTAAATAAACAGTTAAATAAATAAAGTAAATTAAGTTAAGTAAGTTAAGTAAGTTACATAAATAAATAAAGTTGTCTAGTATGTTCACTATTTTATTTAAGTTGTCTTAAATAAACAGTTAAATAAATAAAGTAAATTAAGTTAAGTAAGTTAAGTTAGTTAAGTTAAGTAAGTAAGTTACATAAATAAATAAAGTTGTCTAGTATGTTCACTATTTTATTTAAGTTGTCTTAAATAAACAGTTAAATAAATAAAGTAAATTAAGTTAAGTTAAGTAAGTTAAATAAGTTGTCTTAAATAATCAGTTAAATAAATAAAGTAAGTTAAGTTAAGTAAGTTAAGTTAATTAAGTTACATAAATAAAGGTGTCTAGTATGTTCACTATTTTATTTAAGTTGTCTTAAATAAACAGTTAAATAAATTAAGTTAAGTAAGTTAAATTAAGTTAAGTAAGTTACATAAATAAATAAAGTTGTCTTCACTATTTTATTTAAGGACAAACTTGCAATAATAAACATATGTTTAATGTACCCTAAGATTTTAGTTAAAATAAAAGCAATAATGCCATTTTTTTGTGGTCCCCATTATTTAGAAATGTATCAAAGTATCGAAATACATTTTGGTACCGGTACCAAAATGTATTTCGATACTTTTCGGTACTTTTTGATACTTTTCTAAATAAAGGGGACTACCAAAAAAAAGGCATTACTGGCTTTATTTGAAGAAATAATCTTAGGGTACATGAAACATATGTTTCTTATTGCAGGTTTGTCCTCGGGTGTGTTGATGCAACATGTCTGGACCGAGTGAGCCTCTCACTTTGAAGTCGTCTTTGTATGGATCATGCATGATGGGACTCTAATGGCTTCCGAAGGGCAAAATGACTTCAGCATGTACCCCGACATGGCCCCCGGGGGACTTAATCCGTCATGAGCAATTCACTACTGTACTCGTGATTATTATTGCCCCCCCCCTGGAGCCCCCCGGACCCCCTGTGCCGCCGGTGATGCATGCAATTACAAGCCATTAGCCCCCCCGATTGAAAGCCTCTGAGGGCTAATCCAGCACAAACCACAATATGAAGGGAAATGAAGAAGACGCCCCTTCTTATTAGTGAAGTGTCCGACCTCTTTGCCTGACTTCAACATGCACGCTCGTACAAGTGTAAGAAGAAGTGAAGTACTTATATTTGCTTGGTACCTTCATGCAATGTTCAGTCCATCTGTCAAAGGGATGACCACACTGCAAGAAGTCAGTGTTCAAAAACAAGAAATTAAATTACAAAAATGAGGAGTATTTTATTTGAATTAAGCAAAATTATCTGCCAATAGAACAAGAAAATTTGGCTTGTCAAATTAGCTAACCTCAATGAACCCAAAAATAGCTTAAAATAAGTATATTCTCACTAATAACAAGTGCACTTTTCTTGGTAGAAAAAGAGACCTTTTTGCTCAATATGTTGAAAAATATTCTTAAATGAAGTAAATGCTAGTGCCATTATCTTGACATAATGATATGCGCTCGTGATTTTTTTTTTATGCTTGAAGTGAGAAATGATGACTTTAAAAAAGTAGTTTTATACTTGTGAGTACAGATGACACAGCTTTGCAACAGTTGATATTCTAGTTTCAAGCATGTTTTACTCAATATAGGTCATAACATCTCAGCAACAAGCTGTAATATCTTACTGACATCATTTAGGACAGGGGTGTCCAAAGTGCGGCCCGGGGGCCATTTGCGGCCCGCAGGTCATTTTTTTAACGGCCCCACGGCACATTCTAAAAATACGCTGAAAAAAAAACAACAAAAAAACATAAAAAGTGGTATAAAAGAGCAAACAGGTGAAATGTAACAAGAAAATGTTGCATTATTTACTCTAATAACACTAAGCTGCCATGCAGGCTGTTTCTTTCTTTAAAATATAATAATGAATCAAAATCAATGTCATTATGAATTATTGACCTATTCAAGGCTACATTTACTTCACATTAAATATTCCACTTTGAGATATTTTGGGGGGGAAATGTTGCATATTGTTTGGTTGCCATTTAAAAAACAAAGTTTTTTAAAGAAGGGCCTAAAGCGAACAAACAAAAAACAAACAACAATAAAACTTATAATTGACGGATAGACCTGGGGCCGTACTTATCAAGCTTCTTAGAGTGCCATTTTACACTTAAGTCCTGAGAATTTGCGAAATTTAGTCCTACTCTCAAACTTAAGAATAAAAGCTTTTTATCAACGTTCTTAAGTCTAAGAATCACTCCTACTCTCCACGATATTTAAGAGACCTTCAGAGGTGTCTTAAGTGGTTAGGAGTTGCCAGCAGGGGATGACACTGAGGCGAGAGAGACGTGCGCGAACGTTCAGGGAACGGAACAATGTTTTTTTTTTTTGATGACGAGCAGCTGATCAAACGGTATCGTTTAGACAGAGCGGATATTATTTTTGTCACAGATTTAATACTTTTCGATTCCATGTTGATTTCTGCATGTGGCTGCAGTGGACTAGTATATATAGAGCCACCCACACCAGTTTCAAATTAGTTGCCTAATTAATGAATTGGAAAGAAAATGTTATGACAGTAGCGTATGTGTGTGGCCGTGAGGTGAGTGACGTTAGTGAGTGTGTGGGCGAGAGAAGAGAGGGAGCGGTAGCGTGAGTGCCGGCGGGGACTAGTTTGTTTTGTATTATTTTGTAGTTTATTGTCAAAATATACACTCCCATTGTCCACTTAAATATTTCCAAGATATTTCTTTATTCTTAGACAACGGATTCCCTTCCGTGATTGGTCATTTCTATGGACACAGAAATGACGTCACCTAAAATTCCGTTTACGGCACATAGTAATGTCGTAATTCAGCTCTGAGTGTGACACTTAAGATTCAGTCCTACACTTCGCTGAAAGTGTGAGTAAGACGCTTGATAACTAACTTTTAAGTGCAGCTTTCAGCGAAGAATTGATTTACTCTTAAGTCAACTCTTAGCAGACTTCTTAGGAGTAATTCTAAGAAGCTTGATAAGTACGGCCACTGGAGTTGATCTTGAGACTATTGTGGTAAAGGTTAATTTTTTTTAATTTTTTTTTTTAAACTTTACTGAGCAGTACCCTTTTGGATCCCCAATCATTTTAGTGGGACTTTTTTTTTTTTTTTTAAGTGTCATTGCTCAAAAAAATAATGAATTAAAGTCAATATTGTTATGAGTTATTGACCTTTTTAAGACTCCAATTATTATATAATCTCAAATATTCCACTTTAAAACTTTATTGGGGGAAAATATTGCATATTTTGTGTTTTGTTTCCATAAAAAAACAGGGTTTTCCTTGACAAAAATGGCATACAACTTAAATCTTTAAAAGCGTTTTATTGACAGATAGACCTAATGTTGATCTAGAGATTTAAACCTTGAATAATAATAATAATAATAATAATAATAATAATAATACTAAATAATGACACATTTGTAATATTTTTTTTGACCAAAACCTTTTGGGGTCCCCGGGATCAAGTCTGAGTGGAGGCCTAAATGTATCTTTTTTATACATATATTTGATAAAAAATATCAAAATGGCCCCCGCTTGCTTTGATTTTTCAGTGTGCGGCCCTCAGTGGAAAAAGTTTGGACACCCCTGATTTAGGACTAAAACACTTAAAACAAGTAAAACACTAACATAAAATTTTAAGGACACTTTTATTATGAT